>NC_134358.1:32668017-32835264 GCF_048569485.1 Anomaloglossus baeobatrachus
ATCCACTAAAGCCACGAGAAGCTTGACTGTCACATGAGGTCCAGGGACTAACGGCTACTATTTCATTTGGCATCTTCTTCTACAAATCCATGTATATATGTTGACTTGTGTCATATGGCATAAAGAATATACACATAGAAGATGTTTATTTTCTTGTCTGCTGAAGATAGAAGATTTATTTTTTATATCGGAACTGAGAAAACAAAATGCAGGAAAAAATTTTGGAGTCCATGGCTGGTAGTTTTCATATGATATAAAATTTGGAAGAAAATATTAGGGCTAGTTGATGAAACAAGAATCTAAGTGCACTTAAAAATATTGCACCAAAACTGCGTGCTTAACCTCTTAGGCTACTTTCACACATCAGTTTTTTGCCATCTGGCACAATCCGGTTTGTGCCTGATGTGATGGATGTGTCGCAGATTGTGGCAAAACTGATGGGACGGATCCATTAAAAAAACTGATTAGTTGTAGCTGTGGCCATGGGTAACCTGAGTGATGTCACCACTGAAAGCGCGACTCACTTCAGTTGCTCTGTGGAGCTCTCAGCGACCAGCGGTGCTCTACGGCCGCTCCTGTGAGCTTCTGATGTAGCAGAGATGAAAGCGTTGTGGGACCTCATTTGGATTACGCCGGACCTGGAGGGGTATTTGGGGATTAATAAAGTGGTGAAAGAGGCTTTTTTTGTCTTTTATTCCAAATAAAGGATTTTTCGGTGTTTGTGCTTATTTACTTTCACTACAGTTTAGTGATGGGGGGTGTCTCATAGATGCCTGCCATCACTAAGCTAGGAATTAGTGGCAGCTATGCGCTGCCATTGACTCCTTATAACCCCGATTGCCACCACATCAGGGCAATCGGGATGAGCCGGGTAAAGTTCAGGGACTGTCGCATCTAATGGATACGGCACTTCCGGGCGGCTGCTGGCTGATGTTTTTAGGCTGGGGGGCTCCCCATAACGTGAGGCTCCCCATCCTAAGAATACCAGCCCTCAGCCATGTGGCTTTACCTTGGCTGGTATCAAAATTGGGGGGACTGCACGCCGGATTTTTTAATTATTTATTTATTTTACTGCAAGATATAGACCCGCCCACTGGCGGATGTGATTGGTTGTAGTGAGACAGCTGTCACTCAGCGTGGGGGCCCGTCTGACTGCAACCAATCATAGGCGCCGGTGGGCGGGGGAAGAAGTGAATACATAGTTACATAGTTACATAGTTACTAAGGTTGAAAAAAGACCTAGGTCCATCTAGTTCAACCTTCCTCCACCAGTTCTACATTTGGTCACTAAGTCATTTATAACCAACAATGTTGTGTGTAGTGAGGAAATCATCCAGCCCTTTTTTGAAAGCTGTTATAGTATCTGCCATTACTACCTCTTGTGGTAGGGCATTCCACAGTCTGACTGCTCTAACTGTAAAGAACCCTTTCCTATTTAGCTGCCGGAATCGCTTTTCTTCCAATCGCAGTGAGTGCCCCCTGGTCTTTAGTATTGTTTTCGGAAGAAATAAGTCATGTGCCAGTCCTTTACGAGATGGAATAATGAGCGGCTGGCATTTTCAAAAGCAGGAGAAGCCGCTGGAGCAGTGTGACAGCTGTGCAGCAGCGTGCCAGTGATCGGTGAGTATGAGAGAGGGGGTGAGAGGGAAATACCGACTGACAGAGAGAGGGAGACTGACCGACTGACAAAGAGAGAAAGAGACCGACCGACAGAGAGAGAGACCGGCATCGGCAGAGAGAGAGACTGACAGACAGACAGGCATACAGAGAAAGAGAGAGCTTTTTTTTTGACCAGAAGTGAATTTACACAACGACTTCGCATGCCCAGAAACAAAAAACGAGGGATGACGACGGATCCGGCGTCCATAGACTTCCATTGTAAAAAAAGACGGACGGCGCCAGATCCGTCGCCTTCCGTTTTTTCGCCGGTCCCAAAAAACGTTCCTTTGGACGTTGCTTCTGGTGGCCGCACGCCTGATGAAACTTGAGGCCATGCGGCACAATACGGCACTAATATAAGTCTATGAGGAAAACAACGGATCAGACGCCAGATCCGTTTTATCCGCAATTCGCCGGATTGTGCCTGATGGCAAAAAACTGCTGTGTGAAAGAGGCCTTAAGGAGCGGCGATTTTTCATTTTTTAAGTTTTTCTCCCCTTATTCCAACAGGCATACCGTATTTTTCATTTTAAAAGACGCACCGTATTATAAGACAGATCCCAAATATAGAGGCGGAAAATTGGAAAAAATAATTTTTAATGTTAATATAAGGGTCCGTCTTATAATCCTAGTGCGTTTTATAATATCTCACCAGGGGAAAGTGGCGGTGGTGGAGCACCTCAGGAAGGTGACAGGAGGCAGAGTCGGCGATGCTGCGGGCTCGGAAGAGAAGGTGTTGTGGCCCAGGAGAGTCAGTGGACATAGGGTTGGTGATATTGCGGGCTTGTGGGTGTCGCAGCGGCAGGTGCCATTGATTCGCTCACAGTTGACGAGACTGACTTCCAGAAAATGGCCTTGGAGGCGACGCGTGCACAGATAGGCCTCCACGGCCATTTTCTTGAAGTCCATCCAATCAGGGGCAATTAAATGGAGCCCACTGTCAGATCAATGGTGTCCGCTGCATCGCCAACCCTCCGTCCTGTGACCCTCCTGAGCCGCTCTACCTCAGTTACACCTACTCCTCCGAGCTTTCAGTATTGCCAACCCTGCCTCCTGTGACCCCGCTCCACCACCGCCGCTCCGGTAAGCTATATCCAGATTATAAAACACACCCCCATTTTACCTCCAGTTTTGGGGAAAAAAATGCCTTATAATCCGAAAAATAGGGTAATGTTTTTTTTTTTTATCAATATATCCATGTGAGGGCTTTTTTTTTGCAGGATGAGTTGTAAATTTGAATGACAGTTAAAAAGGTTAAAAGTTTATCAGAAATGACTCATTTTTTTAAAAGAAATTTTACAAAACCATTTTTTTAGGGATGACATTACATTTTTTCCTGAGTATGTCAATACTCCACATGTGGTGGAAATTTACTGTTCGGGCGCAAGACATGGCTCGGAAGGGAAGGAGCAAAATTTGAACACTAAATTGTTTGGAATGGTTATCATTTGCAGAGCCCCTGAGGTGCCCAAACAGTGGAAAACCCCACACAAGTGTCCTCATTTAGGAAACTACACCCCTCAAGGAATTTATTTATTTATTTATTTAGGAGTTTATCAGCAATTTCTCATTTTTCCAACAAAACAATTTTTTTTAGGATCCACATTACATTTCTCCTGAGTATTGCCACACTTGGAAGGGAAGAAGTGCTGTTGGACTCTTTGAACACAAAATTGGCTGGAATCGTTAGTGTTTGCTGAGCCCCAGATGTGTCTAAAATTGCAAATCCCCCCCAAGTGACCCCATTTTGGAAACTACACCCCTCAAGGAATTTATTTAGATGTGTGGTTAGCATCTTTAACTCCCACATTTTTCTTACAGAGATACTCCACATGTGGTGCAAAACTACTGTTTGGGCACATGACAGGGCTTGGAAGGGAAGAAGCGCTATTTGACTTTTTGAATGCAAAACTGTGGGGAATCGTTAGCAGATGCATCGTAACGTTTGGAAAGATCCTGATATGCATAAACAGTGGAAACCCCACAAGTGACCCCATTTTGGAAATTAGACCCCTCAAGGAATTTATCTAAATTTGTGAGCACTGTGCACCCCCTTAATATTGAGTCATGAAAATAATAAATCACATTTTTCCCACCAAAAGGTTACTTCATATCCCACCTTTTTCATTTTCACAAGGCTAACGGAAAAAAATTAACAATACAATTTGTTGTGCAATTTGTCATGAGTACAGGGATACCCCATATGGGGTGTAAACCTACTGTTTAAGTGTATGGCAGGGCTGAGAAGGGAAGAAGTGCTGTTTGAATTTTGATGTGAAAAATTGTCTGGAATCAGTAGCGGATGCCATGTCATGTTTACAGAGCTCCTGATGTGTGTAAATAGTGTCAAACTCCCACAAATTACCCCTTTTTAGGAAACTAAACCCCCTCAATGAATTTATATATAGGTGCGATGAGCACCTTAAACCTACAGATGCTTAACAGAATTTAATAATGTTGAGCCATGAAAATATTTTTTTCCCACAATATTGTTGCTTTAATCCCAATGTTTTCATATTCAAAGGGTAATAGGAGAAAATGGACTATACAATTTGTTGTGCAATTTCTTCTGAGCACAGTGATACCCCATATGGTGGAAAGCTACTGTTTGGGCACATGAGACACAGGCCTTGGAGGGGAAGGAGTCACATTTTGGCTGGGACAGGTTGCAAACACTATGTTCTATTTGAAGATCTCCTGACATGCCAAAACAGCAGAAACCCCCGCAAGTGAACCAATTCTGGAAACTACATCTCTCGGGGAATTCATCTAGGGGTGTAGTGAGGAATTTTTCGACTCGGGTGATTCATGAAAAATTGTATAAAATTGGGCAGTGAATATAAAAAAAATTACCTTTTTTTCCCTCAAACTTTCATCTAGTGCTGCTAGGCAAAAATTTATATACCTGAACATTAGGTTCTTGGTTTAACACTCCAATCAGACTGTATGAAGCCACTTCCACGTCATGGCGAACCTCTGAGTGGATCCCTAACTTATTTTAAGCTCTAAGGGTGCAGTGTCGTGCGCCAACCACCTGCCCAGCAACAAGTGCACCAGCAGGACAGTTGACCTGGTGCCTCACAACAACCAAACTTCAAGACAGAGCCCCCAGGGCTTCAGGCCCCACTGACACAAAAATCACCACAGCAATGGCCGCTACACAGTTTTTGAATGTGCAGCCATGTCTTTTTCTACTACTATGTTGCAATGCATTGTGTATCCCCTCTGTTTTTTTGTTTTTCTTGGACCAGCACTCCTCCTTTTTGGAACAGATGTTTTTAATTAGCTGGAGACTGCAAGAGGTGTCTGCCTTTTCTTTGCTCTCAGTTCACGCACTGGGAGCTGGTGGAAGGTGAGTTATTCAGCTCCTTTACCAAGGTGTGGGTGCTGTGTGGCGGCCATTGCAGTGGGTGTTTTGTGTCTGTGGGGTGGTGTGGCCTGGAGTCTTGGGGACTCAGCCTTGCAGGATGGGTGTTGTGAGGCTCCAGGTCACCTGCCCTCTTGGTGCACTGGCGCTGTGGCAGCGGTTGGCACACGGCGCCGCACCTTTAAGTCAGGGACCCACTCAGAGGTTCGCCGTGATGTGGCAGTGGCTTCATACAGTCTGATCAGAATGTTAAACCAAGAACCTCATGTTCAGGTATTTTAATTTTGCCTAGTAGCTTTAGATCAACTTTTTTTTTAAAAAAAAAAGGCCCCAAAATGTCTTACACAATTTTTCTTGATCGTGGAAGTATCCCACATGTGAGTGTACAGTAGTATTTGGTCGCACCGCAGGGCTCGAGAGGGAAGGAGCGCCATTTGATTTTTGGAGCACAAATTTTCTTAGAATAAAACTTCTGTGAGACGTCCGTGTTCGGATTGAGCACGGGACTATAGGTGTCCGGTACAAACCCAGAATTTTACAGTACTGGTTCGCTCATCTCTAGCGATGGATCCTTAATATTGTGGACTTTCATTTCCACTTTTACACTTTCTTAAAAAATGGTATTACAATTTATAACCTTATCTATATCTTAAAATGATAATGGGAATGTAACCACCTACTCTGAGAAGTCAGATAAGCCGCATTTTATGTGTTCGGCAGGAGATAATTGCTTTTTTTGTAGTTTTTTCTTTATTTTAAGCTTTTGTCAATTTCTTTCTATGTATGAAATATACGTTTTCTCTAAGGAACTACATCAAGCAATCTACAACAATGTAACTATTATAAGTCATATTATGTAGCCTCCCAGAGGTGTAAGAATGAGAAATCTGTAACAAGACCCCCATCCGCTATGTGCAAGTTTAACCCCTTCCTTCGTCGTGATTTACTAGAAAGTTATCATAAGGGGGACATTAGTTTTTTCTAAAGACGCTTTCACACTGCGTTCTTCTCCCTGTAAAGTGGTCCCGTTGGGGCTTCCATCCGAATCCCCCGGAAAACGAGATATGTACATATGCACCAACGGGGCCATTGACTATAAAGGTGCAGACGAAGTCACTCTGTGCTCTGTTGTGCACCATTTTCAGAAGTATACACCAATTGGAGGCAGACACCCAGGCACAGTCTACTACGTCAGGGTGTCTGCCTCCAGTAAGCGTATACCTCCGAAAATGGTGCTCGACAGAGCACACGGTGACTCCGTCTGCACTATTATAGTCAGTAGCCCCATCGGCGCATATGTCCGAAACCCGGTTTGCAAGGGGTTTGGATGGAAGCATCGATGGACCACTGAATAGGGAGAGGAACGCAGTGTGAAAGCGGTGTAAAATCCAGTGTGGCGCCCCAGGACCTGGTCGCCACAACAGCATTGCCCTTCCAAAGGGTTAATGCTGAGCCTGGAGGTAATTGGGAGATCTATTGGCCAGTAAGTTTAACACCCAACGCAGTTCTCCCTCCGGCCAGCAGGGGGAGCTCTGAACCTGGAACTTCAGGAAGCATTCCTTAAGTCTAGCTGGAGGGAGGAAGTGTAGGCAGTCTGTAGGGATAAGTGGAAGGAAGCAGACGCAGAGTGAGCTGTCCTGCAGAACTGGGGCCTAGAGCTAGAGTAGCTTGGCCCAGGGAAGCAGGAGTAGCTGAGAGGCAGCAGAGAGACTCGGACATCGGAGTCTGTGGCCACCAGGGTTTAAAATACTCCCTGGTAGCCGAATCCGAAGGGCAGGAGAGCTGCAAGCACCTGGCCCATAAACATCCCAAAGGTACAGCTGCAGCACCAGGGCCCGGTGTGGACTCCAGCAGAGAAGCACCAGAGAGAGGGCCTGCGCAGCCTGCTACAGAGGGAAAGGGACGTACCATCAGTCCCAGCAGCAAAGAGGGCCATTGCTGGATTCAGAGAAGCAGGGTCCTATCATAACAAAGAAAAGTACAGGAGTAGGCCTCATACTCAGCTGGCCAGAAAGATCACCCCAAGTACTTCCAGGCCGACCGGATCTCCTTCACCACCTGTGATGGTCTCCCAGGACTGGACTGTTTCCACAGTAAAAGAGGAAAAGGTAAAAGAGACTGTTGTTTGTGCCTGGTTCTTTCATTGCCTGTCGGCCCTGCACCGTGGTAGCCACACAACACCATAGACTTCCACGAGCACTAACAGTGTCCCCGGGGCTCCGCTCCACCTGTGGGGAGCAGTACCATCATTGCTGCTATATCATCACCCCGGAGGCCTCACACAGCAGCGGCGGCTTAATAGCCGCAGACCACAGGTGGCGTCACGAACACAAACTTTATTCTTCAAGCCACATATTCTACTGACACCCACCAGGGCCACGGAGCCGGGCCCAGCCACCACTGACTACCACCGGACTAGTCCGGCCTGGCACCGGGTGTCCCATAGCCCTGGGGTGGGCGAGTCACCAGCGTCCTGCTATAAACCAACTTGCGAAAATCAATACTTACCAAGACATCAAAAGAGTCAAGTAGAGTATGGGGTCGCCTCTGCGACCCCTAAACCTTCCATGCAACTCAATCACAATCCAATTTATCAGAAATAGTTGACTTAAAGGGGCTATCTACTTGTACCAGATATCTGAAAGGTCTGACACCCAGCAGCCCCACCATTCAGCTTTTCTCAAGTAGAAGACAGTGACGAGCTCACGAGGTCTTGGGGGTTACTCATCACTGGGCCAGTGTAGGGGGTTGGATGCACAGCGGCTAGGTCCGGTTCCGTGACCCCGGCAGTGTCAGTAAATGGGGGATGATGATGGGGATTGTAGTCATTCGTGACACCACCTGTGGTGTGCGGCTAAAATAGGAGCCGCCGCTGCGGGAGGTTTCCTCTGGGGGCAGATGGTAGTGTAGCTGGGTTGGTACAGCTCTCCACAGGCAGAGCTCAGGCCCACAGGGAGGTTATGAGTAGTAGTAATCTTTCGGCGGAGCACAGGGTTGGAGGCGATGAAGAAAGGGAGCGACACAGGGGTTGCAATCAAAGATCTTTACTCACTGAGATATCATCGCCTTTGGACTGCTGGACTCCACTGTCATGGGCTCCAGCCGATCCCGGATAGTTCGGAGGTCAGAACCGGTGTTTCTGTCTGTGAGTCCTTCCTGCTTGTGCTGTGTTGTGTGAGTCCCTGCGGCTTAATGCTACGCTGGGTCCCGAGTCCTTGGATTGGATCCTGTCCTGTATGGCAAGAAGCGCGAGACCTTTACTTGTGCCGACCTCTGGTCACGGCTCCTGTCTCTAGTATACTGCTGTGCCCCGGCACTTTGTGTCGGCCAGCAGACTTGAAATCTTCTGCCCGATGAAATCTAAGAGGGATACTGTGAAGCTCCAAGCCACAGTAACCTATACCTGCACATTGAAGAAGGCTTATACAACCAGGCAGAGAGAAACCCTTGCTGCTTCCAGGCTGCCCGGGCCACTGACTTCGGACTAATCCTGACACCAGTAAAAGGTAAAAGGAGACTTCACCTTGTGTCATTCAGTCCTTGTCGTCACCCCAGCCCTGCCCCCTTAACGTTCTACCACCATTACAGTCCTGGGGACTAGCTTCGCCTGCGGGAAGCAAAACTACCCTAGCTGCAGTGACATCTGCCCCAGGGAACATCAATAGCAGCGGCGGCCATTACCTGACTGCATACCGCAGGTGGCGTCACGACCACTTCATTCCCCATCCCCTCCTTTAGGAGGACAAGTCGAAGGACGGGACTGCAGCGGAAGAGGCTGAGAACCCTGTCGCCACTGTAACCAGCGACACCCTCCAGGATCCATCCCCTATTCTTTCATCCTTGCTGTATGCCTCGGGGCTACGGAACCGGGCTACGCCATCGGTGACGTCGTAGAGGATCTGCATCGCTGACCCGGCAACGAGTGACAAAGGTATGGACTTAAATATTCCTATCCCTTTAACCCCGTGGGGTGCTACATAAGCAGAGCTTTTGTTCTGAGATTGAAGGTTTTATTTCAGAAATATGTGCAAGTAAAGTTCCAGCAATGCACTGCTATTTGATTGATAGCAGCTACAGAATATCTAATAGGTGGGGTGGGGTGGGTTTTGCTATCTATTCCCGCCCCTGTCTGCTGCCTGGCCTTGGTAGATGCTAGTGACTGATGGTGGTTCTAGTGAATCTATGGTTTTTTAATTAAAAATTAATTTGAATCAGTCACTCATCTCTATCAATATGCCATAAATGTCCCAGATGGTGAAATGCTTTAAATAGACACATTACTATTATGGGACCAGCAAAGTCTTGGGACCTTCCTGTCTAGGGCTGCTAAGTAGCTACATAACTATAGAAAGTTTAAGAGAATATATTTTTATATATTATATTAGCTGTACTACCCGGCTTCGCCCGGGTTAATAACTGTTGTTAACAAAATAGAATGTATTAACAAAAATTAATTCTGCACACAATATCCGCTGCCCGGGATAGTAACTGTCTCTATTTCTCTCCCATTCTCTGTCTGTCTCCCCCTCCGTATATCTCTCTCTGTCTCTCTATCTCTTTGTCTGTCTGTCTCTTTCCCTGACTGTCTCTGTCTCTTTCTCCGTCTGTCTCAATCTCTTTCCCTGTCTATCTATCTATCTCTTTCCCTGTTTATCTATCTCTGTCACTTTCGCTGTCTGTTTCTTTCCCTGTCTGTCTCTTTCCCTCTTTCCCTCTGTCTCTTTCCCTGTGTCTGTATTTGTCTGTCTCTTTACCTGTCTTTGTCTGTCTCTTTCCCTCTCTTTCCCTGTCTGTTTCCCTGTGTCTGTCTCTGTCTCTTTGTCTATGTCTGTCTCTTTATCTGTCTGTGTCTGTCTCTTAACCTGTCTCTGTCTTTCCCTCTCTTTCCCTGTCTGACTCTTTCCCTGTCAGTCTGTCTCTTTGTCTGTCTCTTTGTGTCTGTCTCTTACCCTGTCTGTGTCTGTCTCTTTCCCTGGCTGCATTGTGACACGCCAACATTCCATATAAGGGCATGGCTGCGCATTCTTCTGAAGTTCTGGCTGCACTGTGGTTCCCAGCTCCATTCGCTTTAATGGAGGCAGATTTTTTGGCGAATAACTGTAAAGCGCGGGGTTAAAATTTCCCCTCAAAACATAGCCTATGACGCTCTCGGGGTCCAGACATGTGAGTGTGTAAAATTTTGTGGCTGTAGCTGCGACGGTGCAGATGCCAATCCCGGACATACATACATACATACATACATACATACATACATACACACACACACACACACACACACACACACACATTCAGCTTTATCTAATATATAAAGCTGAATGTGTATGTGTGTGTGTGAGTGTGTGTGTGTATGTCCGGGATTGGCATCCGCACCGTCGCAGCTACTGCCACAAAATTTTGCACACTCACACTTCTGGACCCCGAGAGCGTCATAGGCTATGTTTCAAGGGGAAATTTTAACCCCGCTCTTTAAGGTTATTCGACAAAAAACCTGCCTCCATTAAATTGAATGGAGCTGGGAGCCACAGTGCAGCCAGAACTTCAGAAGAATGCGTAGCCACGCCCTTATATGGAATGTTGGCGTGTCACAATGCAGCCAGGGAAAGAGGCAGACACAGACAGGGAAAGAGACAGACACAGACAGAGTAAGAAACAGACATAGACAGGGTAAGAGACAGACACAAAGAGACAGACAAAGAGACAGACTGACAGGGAAAGAGACAGACAGGGAAAGACAGGGAAAGAGAGAGACAGGGAAAGAGACAGACAGGGAAAGTGACAGAGATAGATAGACAGACATGGAAAGAGATAGATAGACAGACAGACAGACAGACAGGGAAAGAGCTTGAGACAGATGGAGAAAGAGACAGAGACAGTCAAAGACAGACAGGGAAAGAGACAGACAGACAAAGATAGAGAGACAGAGAGATATATACAGAGGGGGAGACAGACAGAGCATTGGAGAGAAACAGAGAGACAGTTACTATTCCGGGCGTTAATATATTCTATTTATACATTCTATCCCGGGAATGTTAATACATTCTATTTTGTTAACAGCAGTTATTAACCCGGGCGAAGCCGGGTAGTAGAGCTAGTATATTATATATCTGGCATCAGTGATGACACCTGTGATAAATGGTCTACAGATTAAGAAAGTTTCTATCTAACATATATTAAAAGTCTAGTAAGAAGGAATGTAAATTGGATTTACATTAAGACAATGTGGACGGAGATTCTTCTCATCCCAGGAGAATTAAGGATTGTCCAAGATACCTTCTCTTAGAAGCACAAATCCACTTTCTTCAAACCCCGGTGATACATCTTGAGTCATTTTCAGTTGGTTATCAGGACATCGTGGTCTCCAGAGAGGGAAGACTTATAAGAAAGACTCTAATGTCGTAAATACCAACTGGAGCCGAATCGATAGATTTCTCAAACAAATACGTGACTTCGGAGACAAATTACCAGGAATCTTGAGAAAAGCACTAAAAGTTGACAAAGATTCAACATCTGGGGAGTCACCGGCGTGATTCTTACCCCTGAGATTTCTATCGGCACACATTAATCTAGTATCCATCTGCCGGCAGCTTCTTATTACTAGAGCTGTGAGACCTTATAAAAGCTGTAGCTATAGTAATGTAATATATGAGAAGCAAGTTAATGCTGATTTACAAACAGGGAAAAAAAATGTGCAAATCAGTTTTTATTTCCTTGGGGTTTTACTGAAAACTCTCCTGGGAGGGGTATCTGAGGGGTCTGGCCAAACTACCCTAAAAGTCCATTCCACACTGCCTGTTTCTGCTCATAAATGAGTGCCGATCAACCACAGTGGGGACAAAAAGTATTTAGTCAGCCCCCAATTGTGCAAGTTCTCCCACTTAAAAAAAGATGAGATTTGCCTGTAATTGACATCAGAGGTGACCACAACTATGAGAGAACAAATTAGAAAACAAATCCCGAAAATCACCACGTCTGTTTTGGTAAGATTTGTTTTGCAAATTATGGTGAAAAATAAGTATTTGGTCATCTAAAACATGCAAGATTTCTGGCTATCACAGACCTGTAATTTCTTCTTTAAGAGGCTCCTCTGTCCTCCACTCATTACCTGTAGTAATGGCACCTGTGTGAAATGGTTATCAGTATAAAAGACACCTGTCCACAACCTCAAACATTAACACTCCAAACTCCACTATTGTGAAGTCCAAAGAGCTATCGAAGAACACCAGAAACAAAATTGTAGCCCTGCACCAGGCTGGGAAGGCTGAATCTGCAATAGGCAAGCAGCTTGGTGTGATGAAATCAAATGTGGGAGCAATAATAAGAAAATGAAAGACATACAAGACCACTAATAATCTCCCTCAATCTGGGGCTCCACACAAGATCTCACCCCATGGGGTCAAAGTGATCATAAGAACATTGAGCAAAAATCCCAGAACCACACGGGGAACCTAGAAGATGACCTACATAGAGCTGGGACCACCGTAACAAAGGCTACCATCAGTAACACACTATGCTGACAGGGACTCAGATCCTGCAGAGCCAGATATGTTCCTCTGCTTAAGCGAGTACATGTCCGGGTCTTTCTGAAGTTTGCTAGAGAGCATTAGGATTATCCAGAAGAGTATTGGGAGAATGTCACATCGTCTGATGAAACCAAAGTAGAACTCTTTGGTAGAAACACAACTCGTTGTGTTTAGAGTAGACAGAATGCTGAGTTGCATCCAAAGAACACCATACCTACTGTGAAGTATGGGGGTGGCAACATCATGCTTTGGAGCTGTTTCTCTGAAAAGGGACCAGGATGACTGATCCATGTACATGAAAGAATGAATGGGGCCATGTATCATGAGTTTGAGTGCAAACCTCCTTCCATCAGCAAGGGCATTGAAGATAAAACGTGGCTGGGTCTTTCAGCATGATAATGATCCCAATCATACTGCCAGGGCAATGAAGGAGTGGCTTTGTAAGAAGCATATGAAAATACTGGAGTGGCCTACCCAGTCTCCAGATCTCAACCACATAGAAAACCTTTTGGAGGGAGTTGAAAGTCCGTGTTGTCCAGTGACAGACCCAAAACATCACTGCTCTAGAGGAGATCTGCATGGAGGAATGGGCCAACATACCACCAACAGTGTGTGCCAACCTTGTGAAGACTTACAGAAAACTTTTCACCTCTGTCATTGCCAACAAAAGATACATAACAAAATATTGAGATGAACTTTTGTTATTGACCAAATACTTATTTTCCACCATAATTGGCAAAAAAAATCTTCCCAAATCTGACGTGGTGATTTTCTGGATTTGTTTTCTCATTTTGTCTCTCATAGTTGTGGTTACCTATGATGTCACTTAAGCCCGCTTTAAACGCTTCAATATATCTCACAATCCGTCGTTGGGGTCAAGTTGTAAGTGACGCACATCCGGCATCGTTTGTAAGGTATCTGCGTGTGACATCTACGTGCGATCAGGATTGAACGCAAAACCGTTGATCGCAAACACATCGTATCTTTGTCTAGAATTGAACGTTTTGTTGCACGAACCTAGTCAATTGAAACGTGTGACATCCCTCATACGATTTTGGAGTCTGAGGCTATGTGCGCAGGTGTGCGCTCTGCACCGCAGCTTAAAAAAGGTCCGCTTCAGAGCGCAGCTGAAAAGCTGCGTTCTGAAGCGCCTCACAATGTCTGTCATTCACTAATCTCTGTCAGTCGGTCACTATCTCTGTCCCTCTCTCTCTGTTCATGTCAGTCTATCCCTCTTACCCCCTCTCTCATATTCACCGATCACCGGCGTGGGGCTGCATGGCATTCACACTGCTCCGGCGGCTTTTACTATTTTGAAAAAGCCGGCCGCTCATTAAACAATCTCGTATTCCCTGCTTTCCCCGCCCACCGGCGCCTATGATTGGTTGCAGTGAGACACGCCCACCACGCTGAGTGACAGGTGTCTCACTGCACCCAATCACAGCAGCCGGTGGGCGGGTCTATTCTGTGCAGTGAAATAAATAATTAAATAATTTAAAAAAACGGCGTGCGGTCCCCCCAATTTTAAAACCAGCCAGATAAAGCCATACGGCTGAAGGCTGGTATTCTCAGGATGGGGAGCTCCACGTTATGGGGAGTCCCCCAGCCTAACAATATCAGTCAGCAGCCGCCCAGAATTGCCGCATACATTAGATGCAACAGTTCTGGGACTGTACCCAGCTCTTCCCGATTTGCCCTGGTGCGTTGGCAATCGGGGTAATAAGGAGTTATTGGCAGCCCATAGCTGCCACTAAATCCTAGATTAATCATGTCAGGCGTCTCCCCGAGACACCTTCCATGATTAATCTGTAAGTGACAGTAAATAAACACACACACCCGAAAAAATCCTTTATTAGAAATAAAAAAACACAAACACATTCCCTGGTTCACCACTTTAATAAGCCCGAAAAAGCCCTCCATGTCCGGCGTAATCCAGGATGGTCCAGCGTCGCTTCCAGCTCTACTGCATGAGGGTGACCGGAGCTGCAGAATACACCGCTGCTCCTGTCAGCTCCACGCAGCAACTGAAGACAGCCGCGCGATCAGCTGAGCTGTCACTAATCTAATCTGACCTAATCCTGAAACCAGTACAAGCTGCATCTTCCAACAGAGCCATGATATTGCTTGGGCTTGCACATGAAGGAGTCGTGTGACTTAAACCATGTGACAGGCCCATGGGGTCTGGGGGGTTACTTGTCACCGGGCTGGTGTAGGGGGTGGGATGTCACAGCGGCCAGGCTCGGTTCCGTGACCCCGACGGTGTCAATAAAGATGGACGAAGGGAATATTTACAAGGGAGAAGAGTTTGTATTCGTCATGCCACCTGTGGCTCGCAGCTACGATGGAAGCCTCCGCTACGGGAGGTATCCTCCAGGGCAGATGGTAGCGCAGCTCGGATGGTACAGCTCTCCACAGGCAGAGCTTAGGCCCTGGGGATGATGAGGATAATAGTCTCTGATTGCGGCGGGGTGCGGGGGCGATGACGCCGGCAGTGATGGGACGACACAGGGGTTGCAGTAAAAGTTCTTTACTCATTGAGATGTCACTGCCTTTGGAATGAGTAGATCCGCTGTCATGGGCTCCAGCCGATCCCAGATAGTTCGGAGGTCAAGGCCGGTATTCCTTCTGTGTGTCCCTTCTATTGTAATTCCTCCACCCCAGCACCTGGTCAGTGGAACGGGTCACGGGCGCTTGCTGCGCTCCCTGTAAGCCCTGAGATTCCCCTTCTTCTTAAGAACCCAGGCCAAGCCACTCCAGCTCCAAGTCACAGGTCCCTTGTTCTTTCATGTCCTCTCTCCCTTATCTGCTGTTGCTTGTTTAAGGTCCAGGACTCTCGATGTGTCATGTTGCTCCTCACTTCTCCTGAAGGTGCCCCGCCTCCCGGGTTGCTGAACTAGTGGGCAGGAGGTCCCATACCTCCTGATGGCCACCCCCTAGCACCTACCCCAGCCTAGTCCCAGTGGGAGGGCAGCTAACTGTGTGTTGGATGAATTGTGGTGTGCACCGGTGAATGACCTCTTCCATACCTGGGATGAATACTACACTTCAGCTGAGGTGCAGTACCTTTGGGTGCCTGGAGCCTCAGGGGCACCACACATGCAACATAGGATTCGATAGGATAGGATAGTATCAATTTAGGGGTCGGTAATTAAATCTGAATACATTTTGGGGTCTTGAATGGTAAGGAAGGCTTATTGAAACAGCTTTGTACTACAGTTGGACTACAGACCTTTGGATGTTGGGGTCAAAAAAAGAATTTATTTCACTTTTGAATCGATGAATGCACGTGTCCTACATCTATTTGACCACTTAAGTATATAAATAATAAAAGAAAAATTCTTAAGACAGGATATCTTAATAATAATATATGACAACTTTTAAATGAGCAGCTCGCTCACTATTAGTATCGGAACACTAGGTCTAGAGAGCCTTCAGTGGCCGCCATGTCTTATTACATCCTTTGTCTGGAGAGACGGTAAACATTACATTTTTATCTGGTGAGAAGGTCACCATTCATGAAGATGGATGCGTTTCCCATTAGCTGAATGATTGCAGTTTAATCTTCATTCTAACAGATGGACAAATGCGGCTAATACATAACGAATAGATTGGAAATATCATCAAACTAATCGACGGTAGAGAAGGAGTCATATCAGGGGAAGGCGAATGTCATTAGTATGACTTTCCGAATGGCCTGTCGATGAAAACAAGTATGTTATTTAATGTCTCCTCTCCATTAGTTGGATGTTAATTTAGGAATAGAAGTATTGTAACGATTGTCATTTCATTGCAATTCCCAATGACTACTCAACTATAGCACCCCAATATCCAATGGCTGTAATTAAATCTTAAGTACTCAACTGGCCTCAGGGGCTCTATGTTTCTCTGCTGCTTGAAGCCCTTGATAAAATTTATTTGAGGTGGAACACAACATTTCGGAGCTCAGTGCTCAGAGACACGGCCGAGGCGAGAAGGCTGAACTCGACTACATCTGAGCAAGACACGGAAGTAGAGGAGCTCAGTACCCAGAGACTTGGCCAAGATGAGAAGACTGAACTCAAGTACCATTCAGCAAGACACAGACGTAGAGGAGCTCAGTGCCCAGAGACATGGCCAAGATGAGAAGACTGAACTCAAGTACCACTCAGCAAGACACAGAAGTAGAGGAGCTCAGTGCTCAGAGACATGGCCAAGATGAGAAGACTGAACTCAAGTACCACTCAGCAAGACACAGAAGTAGAGGAGCTCAGTGCTCAGAGACATGGCCAAGGTGAGAAGGCTGAACGCGAGTACCGCTGAGCAAGACACAGAAGTAGAGGAGCTCAGTGCTCAGAGACCTGGCTGAGATGAGAAGGCTGAACTCGACTTCATCTGAGCAAGACACAGAAGTAGAGGAGCTCAGTGCTTAGAGACACGGCCGAGGTGAGAAGGCTGAACTTGACTACCACTGAGCAAGACACAGAAGTAGAGGAGCTCAGTGCCCAGAGACATGGTCAAGATGAGAAGACTGAACTCAAGTACCACTCAGCAAGACACAGAAGTAGAGGAGCTCAGTGCTCAGAGACATGGCCAAGATGAGAAGACTGAACTCAAGTACCACTCAGCAAGACATAGAAGTAGAGGAGCTCAGTGCTCAGAGACCTAGCCGAGATGAGAAGGCTGAACTCGACTTCATCTGAGCAAGACACAGAAGTAGAGGAGCTCAGTGCTTAGAGACACGGCCGAGGCGAGAAGGCTGAACTTGACTACTGTGACGCCCTGGGCAAGCCAGGGGTCACAGGTAATGACACCACCACACCCTACAACCCGGATAGGTACACCAAAGCTAAACCAGAAACCCTTGTTGCCTTCCTCCAGGGGCTGATGTCCACACCAGGGGGTGGGCCAGGCGGTTGGCTCCGCCCACTGAGGAGTTCACAGCCCTGGAGGCGGGAAAACCAGGCAGATTAGTAGAAGATAGAGTTGTAGAGAGAGTGAAGTGGTAGAGGAGCAAGTGAGAGGAGTTGAAGTGAAGGAGAAAGTGACAGTTTGAAAGCCTGAAGTTGGTCCGGGTGTGTGCCCCGGTCTGAGACAGCAAGGTTGGCAGACGGCGGTGACCGTCTGCAGGAGAGGCTGATCGGAGGTTGCCGAAAGGACCGTGGACGGGTGGTGGCCCGGCGGTACCGGACCAGTATACGAAGAGAAGCCAGCACCATTGGCAGGGGCCTTTCGGATCCCGGCAAGGCTAGGAGTCGCCGTGAATTTGCCAAATCCGTCAGTGAAGGGGACCTCCGGGTCTCCCAGCAACTAAGTCCCGATTGAAGGCAACAGTCCAACCGTAGGAGAGAGACACCGCCACCGCCAAGGCACCAGTTTCTCAGGGCCAGCGCCTGCGGGCAAAGAGGGGCTCCTCCGGCCCATATCCAAGTCGGGGAGCGGGTTACCGGTGGGAACCCATCGCTACCAACATTACACAAGGTGCAGGGAAAGAGACAGTCACCGTTAACTACCGGGGAAAAGCAACAGCAGCCGTCCGTGGGAACCGTCTTTCCAGCCGTGTGTTTTACCGAGAACTGTGTCAACGTCTCAGGCTGAGTGAGTACCACCGTGCCGTACGGCACAGCGCTGCCCCCGTGACCCTGCACCTCACCAGGCCCCGCACCTGGCCTGCCATCCACCCCTACCCCATCACCGGGCCCCGGGACAACCAACCCCCTACCCACGGAGGGGAGAAATAACAACAAAGCTGCTCCCTGTCACTGCTCCCGGGATCCCCATACAGAGCAGCGGTGGTGTCCACACAATCACCACAACCGTGGGTGGCATCACGAACAATAAATCCCCAATACCAATCCCCTTTTCACTCACGGGCGAGGAGCGCCGCTCGAGTCCCCGGGATCCGGCCCATCTCTCGAGCCACCACCGAACAGCAGAGGCCGCAGCAGCATCGGCAGCCGGACCCGAGCAGTGGGAGAGCGCAGTGTCCCCTCCTCCGCCCGCGACAACTTGGCGTCACGAACAGGATCTTACCACTCTGCCGTTGGGTAGAGGTGCGCCTTGTTACCGCCGGAGGTGTCCGGCCGGAAAATTTCAGAAGCCGCCATCTTTGGCGCGAAGAGTTCCCGCTCGAGCGTCTCCTCGAGTAGTGGAGGCGCGAAGGCCAAAACCCCACCCCGATAGAGGAGGGGCCGACAAGAGGCTAAGGGGGACGAAATGGCGACTGGTCGCATGTAGCCGCGGCTATAAAAGCAGAGACGCCAGGACTCTGCAGCGATATTGGGTTCCTGGAAGACCTCATTACCAAGATGAATAACTCAACTGCCAACGAGGAAGCCCCCGCTCCCGGCACGGCGACGTGGCTGAGGGACCGGACCGTCCCGCTGAGCAACCGTCTGCAAGCCCATATGCAGCTCCTCCTAGAGGAGTGGGAGACCGACATGGCGGACGTGGTGGCTGCTATGTGGAGACGCGAGGTGGAAGAGGATTTGGAGGAGCGGGTAAGAGACCCACGCCCCTGTATTCCTGAGGGATCGGCCACTGAAGCTGAGGAGCCCGGCCCGCATCCGCTCACCCTGCCTCTCTCCCCGCCACCCGTGTTAGCTGCTGCCGCCCCAACACTAGGCCCGCTGCCACCGCAACCGGTAGCAATACCCTGCCAATCCGCCCCGACGGACCAACCGGCTGCAGACGCTCAGGACGTCCCTGAATCACTCCCGGGGAAACCGCTAGGACCACGGCCCCTTAACAAAAATGTGCCAGAAGTCCTGGCAGTGATTGCGCCAGACCCCGAGCCCGGGACCGTAGCATGGATGAAGGCCCGGGTGATTGCGTTCCACCAACGCCAACAGGATCAGATCTTCCGGATGATGGAGCAGTGGATCAATGAGGTGGAGATGCTGATTGCAACTGCCCCGATGTACGGGAGGGGAACGGATGTAACAAAGCCGACTGGTGACCCACGTCCCTATGTCCTACCAGGACCGGCCGCTGCGGCTGAGGGGCCCGGCCTAGTCTCGATCTATGCATCATCCTTGCCGTTACTTATGGGGCGCCTCAGTGTAAACTCGCCTGACCTGCTGCCCCGTGCTACTGCAGAATGATCTGATGTGCTGGATGCTGGAGGCCAGGAAGCTGCAGCAGCTGGCGGCCACCCGCCTGACGCAGGAATAATTGATGATGACTCCAGCCCCGGCCCCGGGCCCACTGCTGAGTTTGAGGGGGTAAGTGAGCGTCTCCGCTATGAAGGAGACCCAGTGGTTTTCTACACCCCGCGCACCGGTGGAAATGGGTACCGGGCACCCTTGTCACAGCAGGCATGTCAATGCATGTTTGATATGCTGGTGGCGGAGGATGGATCCGCCTCAGCTGAAGAATCGGAGTAGGGCAGCGGAGTGCCGCTGCACAGTCCCCGTTGGGACCACCTGTGTGTACAAGTTTTAAAGTGTTGAAAGTTTTGAAAAGATAAAAATGATCACCGAAGTCTCATCTGATTGTCAGTAACCGTGATTGACCCGGCCGTTGCCGGCACCGTTGTCCCCGTGGGGACCGTTTGAAAAGTTGCGTAAGGGACTCCTTATGGACAAGCCCGTGAACTTGCAGGGCAACCACAAACGTTAGTGGCATGTAAATAAATATGTTGTTGTTGCAGCTTACCGTTACCGCCTCCGGAGAGGCAGGTTGGAGGGAGGGCCCGCAGTGGAGCAGGCTGGGGCCCAGCCACCACAGGAACCGGTGGCTACCCTCTGGAGGGGAAGGACAGATCCCGCTCTGGTGACTTGGTTCAGGACTGGGGTCAAGGGGTGCTGCCTGTTTCTTAGGGGCAGCATCAGGGCCAGGTCACTTGGGTGGGAGAGAGCGGCAGCCGCAACCGTTACCGTAACGTTTAAGAAAAGTGCCTCCCGTTGTGGGATGATGTTACTATAATTGTATGTGTTACCGTTTTTTATCTTTTTCAGAAAAATAAAACCGGTGTTGGATGGGCAGCCCGCGGACGGTCTGCATTTTGCTAAGGGGGAATGTGACGCCCTGGGCAAGCCAGGGGTCACAGGTAATGACACCACCACACCCTACACCCCGGATAGGTACACCAAAGCTAAACCAGAAACCCTTGTTGCCTTCCTCCAGGGGCTGATGTCCACACCAGGGGGTGGGCCAGGCGGTTGGCTCCGCCCACCGAGGAGTTCACAGCCCTGGAGGCGGGAAAACCAGGCAGATTAGTAGAGGATAGAGTTGTAGAGAGAGTGAAGTGGTAGAGGAGCAAGTGAGAGGAGTTGAAGTGAAGGAGAAAGTGACAGTTTGAAAGCCTGAAGTTGGTCCGGGTGTGTGCCCCGGACTGAGACAGCAAGGTTGGCAGACGGCGGTGACCGTCTGCAGGAGAAGCTGATCGGAGGTTGTCGAAAGGACCGTGGACGGGTGGTGGCCCGGCGGTACCGGACCGGTATACGAAGAGAAGCCAGCACCATTGGCAGGGGCCTTTCGGATCCCGGCAAGGCTAGGAGTCGCCGTGAATTTGACAAATCCGTCAGTAAAGGGGACCTCCGGGTCTCCCAGCAACTAAGTCCCGATTGAAGGCAACAGTCCAACCGTAGGAGAGAGACACCGCCACCGCCAAGGCACCAGTTTCTCAGGGCCAGCGCCTGCGGGCAAAGAGGGGCTCCTCCGGCCCATATCCAAGCCGGGGAGCGGGTTACCGGTGGGAACCCATCGCTACCAACATTACACAAGGTGCAGGGAAAGAGACAGTCACCGTTAACTACCGGGGAAAAGCAACAGCAGCCGTCCGTGGGAACCGTCTTTCCAGCCGTGTGTTTTACCGAGAACTGTGTCAACGTCTCAGGCTGAGTGAGTACCACCGTGCCGTACGGCACAGCGCTGCCCCCGCGACCCTGCACCTCACCAGGCCCCGCACCTGGCCTGCCATCCACCCCTACCCCATCACCGGGCCCCGGGACAACCAACCCCCTACCCACGGAGGGGAGAAATAACAACAAAGCTGCTCCCTGTCACCGCTCCCGGGATCCCCATACAGAGCAGCGGTGGTGTCCACACAATCACCATAACCGTGGGTGGCGTCACGGACAATAAATCCCCAATACCAATCCTCCCCTTTTCACTCACGAGCGAGGAGCGCCGCTCGAGTCCCCGGGATCTGGCCCATCGCTCGAGCCACCGAGCAGCAGAGGCCGCAGCAGCAGCGGCAGCCGCACCCGAGCAGTGGGAGAGCGCAGCGTCCCCTCCTCTGCCCGCGACACTACCACTGAGCAAGACACAGAAGTAGAGGAGCTCAGTGCACAGAGACACGGCCGAGGCGAGAAGGCTGAACTTGACTACCACTGAGCAAGACACAGAAGTAGAGGAGCTCAGTGCTCAGAGATATGGCCAAGGTGAGAAGGTTGACCTCGACTACCACTGAGCAAGACTCAGAAGTACAAGCAGCTCAGTGCTCAGAGACACAGCTGAGGTGAAAAGACTGAACCCCACCACCACTGAGCAAGACACAGAAGTACAAGGTGTTCCATGCTCAGAGACATGGTTGAGGTGAGAAGGCTAAACCCAGACACCGCTGAGCAAGACACAGAAGTATAAGCAGCTTAGTGTTCAGAGACCCAGCCGAGGTGAGAAGGCTGGACCAGACCACCCCTGATCAAGACAGAGAAATACAAGGTGTTCAGTGCTCAGAGATATGGCCGAGGTGAGAAGGCTGGGCCAACCACCACTGAGCAAGACACAGAAGTACAAGGAGCTCAGTGCTCAGAGACACAGCTGACATGAGCTGAGGATATAAAAAAAAAGAATTGCTGCTCTACATAAAGGAATTGAGTGCACGTGCTTAGCGTCATATCCAGAGGTTGTCAATGTAGACATATGAGTGCTGACAGCATTGCTGCAGAGGTTACAGGGGTAGGGTCTCCGCCTGTCAGTGCCAGACCAGACAATGCACACTACATCACATTGGTCTGCATGGCTGTCATCCCAGAATGAAACCTCTTCTAAAGATGATGCACAAGACATCCCGCAAACAGTTTGCCGAAGACAAGCAAAATAAGGACACAGAACCATGTCTTGAGCTCTGATGAGACCAAGATAAACTTATTTGAATCAGATGGTTTCAAGCGTGTGTGGTGGCAACTAGATGAGGACAAATACAAATGTGTCCTGCCTTCTACAGTCAGGCATAGTGGAGTGTCATGGTTTGGGGCTACAAGAGTGCTATCAAATGTGGGGGGAGGGGGACTACAGTTCATTGAGGGAACCATGAATGCCAACATGTCCTGTGACATACTGAGGCACAGCATGATCCCCTCCCTTCATATTCCAACATGATAATGACCCCAAACACCTCCAAGACCACCACTGCCTTGCTAAAGAAACTGAGGGTAAAGGTGCTGGACCGGCCAAGCATCTTCAGACCTAAACCCTATGGAGCATCTGTGGGGCCTCCTCACATGGAAGACGGAGAAGCGCAAGGTCTCTAACATCTACCAGCTCCGTGATGTCGTCATAGAGGATGGAAGAGGATCCAGCGGCTCCTGTAAAGCTCTAGTGACCTCCAGGCCAAAGTCAAGACAGTGCTAGAAAATAATGGTGGCCACAAAAAATATTTACACTTTGGGCACAATTTGTCCAATTTCACTTATGGGTGTACTCACTTTTTGTTGCCAGCGGTTTTGACATTTATGGCTGTGTGTTGAGTTATTTAGAGAACACCAAATTTATCCTGTTATACGAGCTTCACACTGACACTGCACATTGTATCACAGGGTCAGATCTTCAGTGTTGGCCCAGGAAAAGATATACAGTTAGGTCCAGAAATATTTGGACAGTGACACAATTTTGGCGAGTTGGGCTCTGCATGCCACCACATTGGATTTGAAATGAAACCTCTACAACAGAATTCAAGTGCAGATTGTAACGTTTAATTTGAAGGTTTGAACAAAAATATCTGATAGAAATTGTAGGAATTGTCACATTTCTTTACAAACACTCTACATTTTAGGAGGTCAAAAGTAATTGGACAAATAAACCAAACCCCAAAAAAAAAAATGTATTTTCAATATTTTGTTGCGAATCCTTTGGAGGCAATCACTGCCGTAAATCTGGAACCCATGGACATCACCAAACACTGGGTTTCCTCCTTTTTAATGCTTTGCCAGGCCTTTACAGCCGCAGCCTTCAGGTCTTGCTTGTTTGTGGGTCTTTCCGTCTTAAGTCTGGATTTGAGCAAGTGAAATGCATGCTCAATTGGGTTAAGATCTGGTGATTGACTTGGCCATTGCAGAATGTTCCACTTTTTTGCACTCATGAACTCCTGGGTAGCTTTGGCTGTATGCTTGGGGTCATTGTCCATCTGTACTATGAAGCGCCGTCCGATCAACTTTGCGGCATTTGGCTGAATCTGGGCTGAAAGTATATCCCGGTACACTTCAGAATTCATCCGGCTACTCTTGTCTGCTGTTATGTCATCAATAAACACAAGTGACCCAGTGCCATTGAAAGCCATGCATGCCCATGCCATCACGTTGCCTCCACCATGTTTTACAGAGGATGTGGTGTGCCTTGGATCATGTGCCGTTCCCTTTCTTCTCCAAACTTTTTTCTTCCCATCATTCTGGTACAGGTTGATCTTTGTCTCATCTGTCCATAGAATACTTTTCCAGAACTGAGCTGGCTTCATGAGGTGTTTTTCAGCAAATTTAACTCTGGCCTGTCTATTTTTGGAATTGATGAATGGTTTGCATCTAGATGTGAACCCTTTGTAATTACTTTCATGGAGTCTTCTCTTTACTGTTGACTTAGAGACAGATACACCTACTTCACTGAGAGTGTTCTGGACTTCAGTTGATGTTGTGAACGGGTTCTTCTTCACCAAAGAAAGTATGCGGCGATCATCCACCACTGTTGTCATCCGTGGACGCCCAGGCCTTTTTGAGTTCCCAAGCTCACCAGTCAATTCCTTTTTTCTCAGAATGTACCCGACTGTTGATTTTGCTACTCCAAGCATGTCTGCTATCTCTCTGATGGATTTTTTCTTTTTTTTCAGCCTCAGGATGTTCTGCTTCACCTCAATTGAGAGTTCCTTAGACCGCATGTTGTCTGGTCACAGCAACAGCTTCCAAATGCAAAACCACACACCTGTAATCAACCCCAGACCTTTTAACTACTTCATTGATTACAGGTTAACGAGGGAGACGCCTTCAGAGTTAATTGCAGCCCTTAGAGTCCCTTGTCCAATTACTTTTGGTCCCTTGAAAAAGAGGAGGCTATGCATTAGAGAGCTATGATTCCTAAACCCTTTCTCCGATTTGGATGTGAAAACTCTCATATTGCAGCTGGGAGTGTGCACTTTCAGCCCATATTATATATATATAATTGTATTTCTGAACATGTTTTTGTAAACAGCTAAAAAACTTGTGTCACTGTCCAAATATTTCTGGACCTAACTGTAATAAAATATTTACAAAAATCTGTAGGGTGTACTCACTTTTGTGATATGCTATATGTGGCAATTGCAGGAAAAACAAGTCCAATCCACAGAGGCTGCATTATAGGTTTTGCTGCCGGATACCACAGAACAACTTCATAGGTCTTGTGTGGAGTTCCTCCATACTTAGATGGGTAAGAGTTTTTTTGGGCAGTATAAGGAGGACCAAAATAATATTAGGCACGTGATTTTATGACCATGGTGTCTAAGGGGTCAACTTTTCTCCTTGCAGAGACTGACAAACCGATCTGGCTGTCAGTGGTGAGGAGTCTTATAGCTGCAATGCTCCTTTGGGAAATATGCAAACCGTCTCTTCAGTGATGAAGTAGACAAACTCTAGTGCCACCTATTGGAAGTAGAAATTCTATAAGTCAAAAGGGACTCCCTAACGAGAATTGTCATATGACTAAAGATTTATGCCAGCTCAGAACTTCAATTTGCAGACTCGATGTTTTGGAGGGAATGCCCCTCGTCAGTGCAAAGTATGAGATCTGATCACTGAAGAGACAATTTGCATATTTCCCAGAGGAGCATTGCAGCTATAAGACTCCTCACTGGCAGCCTTATTGGTTTGTCAGTCTCCGCAAGGAGAAAAGTTTAGACCTCATTATAGCTTCTCATACAGCAAGATCAGATTTCATTATTTGCACTAATGAGGGGCAATCACCCCGAAACACCATGTCTGCAAATTGAGGTTCTGATCTGGCATAAATCCTAAAGGGTGCTTTACACGCTGCAACATCGCTAGCGATCTCGTTAGCGATATGACACGCCAGATCGCAGATGCTATCTGCCAAGATCACACATGTGACCGGCGAGGAAAACCCCAACCTATGTGCGATCTCGGCAGATCACATCTGCGATCTGGCGTGTCACATCGCTAACGAGATTGTTAGCGATGTCGTAGTGTGTAAAGCACCCTTAAGTCATAGGACAAGGTTCGTTAAAGGGTCACTTTTGACCCTTCACTAAGAGCCAGATTGGTTTCTCAGTCTCCGCAAGGAGAAACTTTTTCCCCTTAGACCCCATTAAAGCTTCTCATACAGTTGTGGCGCCCCTGAATATATCAGGATGCCACAGGGTACTGCAATCCTTACCCAGGGTGCAGGGCCTACCCCCCATGGTTCCAGGTTCCCAATCACCGGTGTCGCACCATCAGCATCACAAATCCCAATCACATCTCACATCAAACCTGTCAGACACACCAGAGGGATTGGCTAAGCTGGAATAGGGCCACCCACCTAGGGTCAGGCAGACTGGTGGGAGGGAGGAAGTGAGTTTAGAGTCAGTTCACAAGGTGAGAGGAGTTGAGAGTAGCCCTCAAAGAGTGAGGAGCTGGGAGTTGTAGCTCCCGGGGAGAGAGACCAAGGTTGGGTTGCAGATGGTGGTCCGGGACCACAGGAGTCGGGGACCGGTGGCAGTGACATTGGAGAGGGTGCAACGGACATAGTCTAGGAGGACTGTTGGCATCAGGACCCCAAAAGAACTGACCAGTACCAAGCACTGCGGGCTACAGGACCCTAGATCAGGGAAGAGCTTCAGGTGCCTTGATAATTAACCTGTGGTGGATAGTCTCTTTATGAACTTTCCCCAAGAGCACAGAGATTGAAGGCATCAGCACAACACGGGGGATAGGGTTCTCCAGAAAAATAATCCAACTGAACTCTCAAGTGCCAGCCATCAAGAGCACAGCTGCCATACACACGGGTAGCGGGGCCCCAACAGCTTCACGCCAAGGGACCACAACGGACACTAAAAATTGTGCACGGAGGTAAAGGACTGGGCTATCAAACGACACCGGTGGGAGCGGACACCTGGATGATCTCCCCTGAAGTGACTGTGATGCACAGAGATTCTGGTTTATCTTCAGCATGAGTGTCTGCTTTATATCTCCATCCAGCACCACGACTACCGACACTGAGTACCCTGTTCCCCTGCACCCTGCGCTCCCAATAATTCCACCAAAACCCCAGAGGACGTGACCTTCCCTACCTGCGGAGGGACTGACATCTTGCTGCCCCACACCATCTGCTCCGGTACTCCCATTAGCAGCGGCGGTACTCCCCTTACCGCAACCCGCAAGTGATTTCACGAACCTCTCCCCTGTAAATATCCCCTTTTCAAGGATCGGAGTGTTAGCCGAGCCCGGGTCCGGACCTGTCGAGCCACGACCTCCCCGGATCCGTGCACCCCGGCACACAGTCAGATCATATCTCTTTGTGCTGATGAGGGACAATCACCCTAAAACACCATGTTTGCAAAAAGAGGTTTTGATCTGGCATAAATCCTAAGTTATATGACAAGGCTCGTTGGAGAGTCACTTTTGACTTTTAGGATTGCTACCACCAATAGGTTGCACTAGAGTTTGTCCACTTCCTCCCTGAAGAAACAATTTGTATAACATGGTGGACAGCTAACTCCAAAGTATGAGTTTCATAGGTGGCAAATGTGGCATAATACGACAATGGTCATTGTCTTCTTCAGTATGAGAATCCTAGTACCAATGGTTGTGTATGGAGATTGCTTGATTTTCTGCTCCGGATTGCAAAGAGCATATGGCTAAACCGTGCATAGTCAATAATTAGGAGTGGTCCGAATACTTTTGATCATAAAATGAATATACAATGTCACTGCAGCGAAGTAATGATCCAAGTTTTATCCCCATCACAGGGATTTAATGATTACTGCAAAATACATATATTTGTCAGCTCCAAACTTTTCTTGGTTTAATCATATGTCTGGAGTGAGAAGATTTAATCGTCTCCGTTTCTTCGAACCTGCTCGATAGCGTTATCCATCATCATAACCGTTCAGACAGAGAGAAGGGGAAAAAAAGAATTAATGAATTCAGGTCAACACCAATTTATAGACAAGGCGGCCGGTGATATCCTAAACCATTTGGAGCCCATATGGACGTCAGCATGCAAATCCTTAATAGACTGCAGCGTGCGAGGATGTGCCACTCCATTACATTGTCATCCGCTAATAATGCTCCCGTCTGACATTTCCTGAAATAATGAAGCATTTCTCCCTGTTCAAGTCGCTAATTATAATGGAAGATTTTAGGGGTTTTTTTTCCTGCTGTGCAAAACTTTAAGGACAAGAAGCAGAAATGTGACAGTGTTTATTTATTAATATGGATGGAAGGACGTCATCGAAACTTATGAGGCTTACGGAAATTTTCATAGGTATTACCACCGATTTGCCACGTAACACAAATGTAATGTATTACCAAGAATTGTGCGCAAATACTGTTTCCCTATGCATAAAAAGTCACATCAAGACCAGCACAAGCTCGCAAAGAAACTATAGTACAATCTTTCCCAAAGGGAAGCAATGAATAGAGCATAGAGCATAGAGCCAGTGGCGTAACTAGAGCCTTATAGGTCTCAGTGCAAAATTTGGACCTGGGTTCCCCCGCCACACATATCGGCCGAATGTATGCATTATCTTGTAGCATTCTAAATCCTATAAAGACATACAAGCTGCCCAACCTCCCTTCTCCTGCATTATGTAGTAATGACCCCCATCCTGATATATATGTCTCCATCCTGGTATATATGCCCCCATCCTGGTATTTATGTCTCCTAGTCTCCAATCCTGGTATATATGTCCCCATCCTGGTATTTATGTCTCCAATCCTGGTCTATATATCCCCATCCTGATATATATGTCCCCATCCTGATCTATATGTCCTCATCCTGGTATATATGTCTCCCATTCTCCCATCCTGATATATATGTCCCTATCTTGATCTATATGTCCCCATCCTGGTATATATGTCTTCCAGTCTCCCATCCTGATATATATGGCCCTATCTTGATCTATATGTCCCCATCCTGGTATATATGTCTCTTATTCTCTTATCCTGGGATATATGTCCCCATCCTGGCATATATGTCCGCCCATTCTGGTATATATGTCCTCCATCCTGGTATATATGTCCCTACATAGTATATATGTCATCATCCTGGTATATATGTCCTTATCCCTGTATATATGTCCCTCATCCTGGTATATATGTCACCATCCTGGTATATATGCCCCCATCTTGGTATATATGTCCCCTTCCTGGTATATATGCCCACCATCCTGGTATATATGCCCCTATCTTGGTATATATGTCGGTATATATTTCCCCCATCCTGGTATATAGGCCCTTATCCTGGGCCCCTTCCTGGTATATATAGTCCCGATTTTGTCTCCAAAGCAAACAAAAAAACAAACAAAACCATTCTACTCATCTTCCCCCATCTCCCATGTCTTATGGTGTTCACCTTTGTAACCGGATCAGTGGTCAGCAGCTGACATCAATATGTCTGCTATGGTGATGCATGACGTCAGTGCCATGTACCCACAGTCATGGGATACTGACATCAGCTGCTGGCCTCTATTTGGCTGACCATGCATCGCAGTGCAGGGCTCCAACTGGTTTTTGCATAGCAATGCATTTTGGCTGGATGTGCGTCTCATAAACACATCTAGCTGCAGTAGGTGCTGGGGTCGGCAGGCCTCCTCCACCCCCAGGCCTGGTCATGGTCACAACCTGTGGGACCGTGATCTTTACACCCCTGTATGGATCTCTACTCACTTTAACTTGATACACCAGTATCAAGTTAAAGGATTGTTCACTGCTTGGGACAACCTTTTCTTAAATGCTATAGTCTAACGAGTAAAATAAAAAGCCTTGTCCAGTGTTCAGATGAGATTACAATCAGTGCTGGCAGTGGGCTGCAGTGCTCATACATACCCTGGATGTCCGAGTTTCATCTGAGGGAAGTTTGAACGAAACAATGTCACGTCCTCATCGGAGTCTGCTCCTGTGACTTCTGCTTTGGTCATCAGGCGCTGCTGTATTCCCGCCATGGACGGTGCTGGTGATATGAGAGGAGTTGGTGCCAGTGGCTCTGGTGAGTGAAAGGTTTGCTCATCCACTGAGCTGGGCTTCTCTGGGACCTGCAGTACCACTGGCTGACTGTAGGTGGCGTGTGTCTTCCAGCTGAAGTTACCATCATTAAGCTACAGCCAATGGGAAGACACCACACCCTTCTAATTCCCCCTCTTGTCTGCTGGTCACTGCCAGAGATAGTTTTGTATTCCTGCTAGTGTCTGGTTCCTGTTCTGACTATTGTTCCCTGTGTTTTGACCTCTGTCTGCTCATTGACTACTCTCCTGCCTGCCGTTTTTGTACCTCGCTGGCATCTCCGGTTTTGATTCCTGCCAGATATAGTCTAAGCATTACTGCTTGTCTCTGGTTCTCGCCCTGCTCTGTATTATTGATCCCTGTGTTATGACCTCTGCCTGCTCTCTGATGATGCTCCTGCCTGCCATTTTTGTACTTTGCTGCCATCTCCGGTGTCGACCTCTGCCTGATTTCCTGACTAAGCTCCTGCTTGCTGATTTTCTCCCTTTTTGTGCCTCGTGGTTTGGACCCTGCCTGATGACCACTCTTTCCTGGATTGCAGCCTTTCTATAGGCAGTGATCTCCTGGACCTTGTCTAATTCTAGATCCATGTACAGGGGTTAAAGGGTTTCAGAGTTCTTGAAATGCTGCCGATTTGGTGGGTAACTTTAAGCGGGCTTTACACGCTGCGACATCGCTAATGTGGAGTCGTTGGGGTCACGGAATTCGTGACGCACATCCGGCCACATTAGCGATGCCGTTGCGTGTGACACCGATAAGCGATTTTGCATCGTTGCAAAAACGTGCAAAATCGCTAATCGGCGACATGGGGGTCCATTCTCAAATCTCGTTACTGCAGCAGTAACGAGGTTGTTCCTCGTTCCTGCGGCAGCACACATCGCTGCATGTGACGTCGCAGGAACGAGGAAGCTCCCCTTACCTGCCTCCCGGCCGCAATGCGGAAGGAAGGAGGTGGGCGGGATGTTACGTCCCGCTCAGCTCCGCCCCTCCGCTGCTATTGGGCGGCGGTTCAGTGATGTCGCTGTGACGCCGCACGGACCGCCCCCTTAGAAAGGAGGCGGTTCACCCGTCACAGCGACGTTGCCGGACAGGTATGTATGTGTGACGGCTGTTGTGCGACACGGGCAGCGATTTGCCCGTGTCGCGCAACAGATGGGGGCGGGTACCCACACTAGCGATATCGGGACCGATATCGCAGTGTGTAAAGTAGCCTTTAGTCTATCTGTGACAGCCATCCTGAGTCTGTGGTCAAGGGCAGACGTTACAAACAACCCATTAGCAGCCGCTGAATGGCTGCAGCCCTCACAAGACACAGCAATGTCACAACCACTGGGAGACTGCGGCACCAACATTGCTGAAACGACATATGTGTGGGAGATGAATACAAGATGTTTTTTTCTTTTTACTTGACTCACACATGTGATTTATTTATTTCAATCTCCTGGTGTCATATGAGCTTTGTTGTGTAACAGCTTCTGTGTGGCTGCTTTGCTTATCTCTCCCCCTGCTGTGTTGTGCTGCCTTTTTTCAATCACTGTTTTGCACCTTGTATTTTAATTATTTCAAATAAAATTTACATTTTATTTTTGGCTATTTGCTTTGGTTACTCATTAGCGTTTTCAGTTGATTGTGTTTTGATCACCATGTAAGGGTGTACTACACTTTGATTCATATTGCTGATTTGACCCCTCTGTTTGGCGCTTTTTTGGTCATTATCAATTATCCTATCCTATTTTGATTCTCCTTTAAAAAACGCATGGGGAAAAATGTAGCCATCATTGGCCCAAAAATGCACCAAAAACGCACTGAATATGCATCGAAACGTGACAAAAACGCAAATGCATTTTTCGGCTGGAGGGTGCGTTTTTTCTGCCAGAGGCTACATTTTTTTGCTGCAGAAACACGCACGGCAGCGTGCACACATAGCCTAAAGGCAAGCAATCAGATAAAACCTATAGATACAGGGGGATTGTTGCATTTATGATGGAAAGCAGCCATGTTTTTCTAATGCATGCAACTGGTAATGGACACAGTACCCAATTCCAACCCAACACAGCGTTGTTATTTTTACTCTTACTAAAAGGATTCATACATTAACTTGCTGGTGTGAATAATGAAGACCCCCAGTGACCCCACTACAGGTAAATGACGTCTGGTTGCATGAGTTCTAGCTCTCTAGAGGCCACCGGTTCATTCATTGAAAAACATTTTCTATATTGCATGTAAATGATGAATCTCCTGGCACGTTATAAAGTCACCATGAGAAAAATATTGATGAAGTGGGTCCTAAGTAGGATTCCACACTGTGTATTATTCCTAGGATTTATAGATTCTCCATTGTTAGGCTGCTTTCACACATCCGGTTTTTTGCAATGCGGCACAATCCGGCACTTTGCAGTAAAATCACAACCGTTTTTTTTTGCTGCCGGTTGCGTTTTTCCTGCATAGACTTTAATTAGTGCCGCATTGTGCCGCATGGGCTTGCGTTCCGTCCGTTTTTTGCCGCATGCGGCAGATTTAGCCGATGCGGCGGCCAGATGGAACGTAGCCTGGCACGTTTTTTTGTGCGGCAAAAAAAAACCGCATCGCGCCACATCCGGCCGATGCGGTGCATTTTCCAATGCATCCCTATGGATGCCGGATGCGGCGCGATGCGGCAAAAAACCGCATCCGGCCGCCGCATGCGGTTTTTGCCACTGCGCATGCTCAGTAGCATGCCGCAAGCGGCAAAAACCGGACGGGCCGCATGGGGAAAACTTATGCAAAGGATGCGGTGTTTTCACCGCATCCGTTGCATAGCTTGCACAGCCGGATTGAGCCGCACAGCTCAAGCCGGATGTGTGAAAGCAGCCTCAGCTGAGTATATACTGTTATACTGTGCCGGAAGGGATGTGGAGGGAAGTATGGAAGACAGAGACACGTTCGTTATTATCTCGATGTATGATATCGGCAGAGGTGTAAGTCATCAGGCACCAGATATTACAATGCGTGGATCATAATTTAGAAAAGCTCCGGTGCACTCTATATTCCAACATGGAGAATCTTCCGTTCCATCACTTCCATTAAAGAAAGCGAAATAGCTGCTAGGAACAGCGCGGATGAGACGAAACGGTCAATGGATAAGTGGGTTTTCAGATTTGGTGAAAAAATTATATAAATAATGCAGAAAATATTCCCTTCTAGACTTCTAACTATATGGTTAGTAGCAGTTGGAACCAGTACCTGTGGGTGCATAAAAGGATCATTTGCCATATAAGACAACAATATCAAGTATGTGTCACACAAGTGTCATGGCGGCGTCAGACGCTGTTCAGACTACAGAATCTGACATGCGACACTATTATCTCTCTGGTACTTCTATGTTGCACAGGCAGGCTCGGGCATCAACCAGCTGTGTGCTCATTACTGATCGGAGCAGCAGGAGTTAATTTCTGCTAGCCTGTTGGTTACCTTTTGGATCACATGTCATGGGAGACCTATCACAGGTACTCCCTGCCTTTTTAAGATGGAGGAATTTGTCTTCCCATACCAACTATAACTTCTGAGTTGCATAGGCAGGCTCGGGCATCAACCAGCTGTGTCCTCATTAGTGATCTGACTAGCAGGAGTAAATTTCTGCTAGCCTGTTTATTACCTTTTGGATCTCATGTCATGGGAGATCTATCACAGGTACTTACCGCATTTTTAAGATGGAGACATCTGTCTTACTATGCCGACTATAGCTTCTAAGTTGCATAGTCAGGCTTGGGCGTTGACCAGCTGTGTGCTCTTAAGTGATCTGACTAGCAGGGTTTAATCTCTGCTAGCCTGTTGGTTTCCTTTTGGATCATATTTTGTGGAGACCTATCACAGGTACTCCCGACCTTTTTAAGACAGAGGAATCTGTCTTCACATGCTGACTATAGCTTTTGCTAACCCAATCCGTGTACTGTTGGGTTCCAGTTGCTGGTGATTTATCACATGCTGCTTGGTGTGCTGGGGAAAGCCTCTCGTTGTCTGGTTATTTGCTCTCTGCGCTTTATTTCCTCCTTATCAAATATTGTCTTATATCTCCATGTGTGCTAGCTGTGTGATAGAGTTTTGCTTTCCCCGTTTGTCCTTATCTGTGGATTCAACCACTCTGGTCTTAGCCCTCTTCTGGGGTTGGGGAGAGGAGGTATTAGTGCAGGGCTATCGAAGAGCAGATTAAGAAAGGCAATCCAGACATCTTCACCATCAGACGTATCTCCGGGATCAAGGTAGCTAGGGACCCCTAACCTGAAGACCAGATTAGGAGCTTTGGTCCCCTGTTATCTAAATACACCCCAGTATGCTCTAATCATCAAAGTTAAATTTCACATTGTTTTCTAGAGAATACCTACTAAATTTGTATTTTCTGTTTTTTTCAAAACACTTAAGCTTTGCTGTGTAGATTAGGACTGTCATAAGTGTGTTGTGTCTGCATGTTACTTCTGAAGGAATGGGGTTCAGGAGGTCGCAATGCTTAAGTGATCTAAGGTCCTCTGCGTATCCAGAGAGTATTCGAGCGGATTTACTTTCATTTGATGCTGAAGGAGTTAAGGACCTTTCCTTTTCTGGCTGAGATTACTAATAGTCTTAATCACAGCTGCATCATCTTATCATCCCTTCTTTCATATTTACCCACTCCTGGTTTCACTCCATGCCGGTGATAGATCTTCTACACTAACCACTTTGATGGAGCCAGTCTCTGGAGAAGTTGAGGTGTTTGTTTAAGTTGCATCTGAGAAGATTCTTGCAGAAGAAAAGGAGGAATACTATTGTTGTGTCTTTTCCCTCCTGCTTGTCTTGCCTTTCTCATGTTGTTTTATTGCAGTAGCAAGACTAGTGTCTTGCTGGTCTACACACTAGTTAGGGTGAGTTCAGAGCTAGCGAGGGCCTCCACACATGACGGCACATGGGGGAAAGGACCCCTATAGGGACGTCAGGGATTGCAGATATCAGACTCAGGTGAGTGTTACCCTACTTCCCTCTCCATATCATCTGGGCCTTTCCTTTGTGTTGTGCCGCTTGCCAGGTCTCCTGTTGCATGACAGTAATGAGATGACTTTGCAGACTCAGTCTTATCAAAGGGTAGATGCATTAATGACAGTTTTATTGTACCTTTGGAGGTTAAGATAAAGCAGAATATCATCCTGGTCTTTGGAGCTGGAGGTTTTCCTCTATGGCTATATGCACACAGAGTCTCTGCTCATTTTTTTTACTTTTAGAGGAAACCGAGCAAAACCTCCAAGTGTTGGAGGAACTTTGGCGTTTTAAGGATTTGGAGAGTTTACTCTGTTTTATCCCAGTTTCTGTTGAAAAACCTCCTAAAAAAACCTTTTGATGTATATACCCCTTCACTTCTTGTAGGATGTAATAGCAGTTGACATTCCTCTGTAAATTGAGTCCTAAGAAGGCTGCCCCACAGAGACAGTAGATGGAACTGCAGTATTTAGATATAGTGGCCATTTTTCAAAATGTCGAAAAGCTATTTTTTACCGAAAGTTTGTCATTCAAGGGTGAAAAATTAAATTGCTTAAAGGGAACCTGTCAGCAGATTTGGTGACTATAAGCTGCGGGAACCACCACTGAGCACTTATATACATACTATTCTGGAAATCTGTATATAAGAGCCCAGGCCGCTGTGTAGAACATAAAAACACTTTTATAATACCTAAGGGGCGGTCCGGTCCGGTCCGATGGGTATCGCTGCTCTCCGGTCTGATGCCTCCTCTCTCTGGTCCAACGCCTCTTCTTTCCGGTCTGGCTCCTCCTCTCTGCGGCGATCGTGATCCTCCTTCTTCTGAGGCCTGTGTGCATGACACGTCTACATCATGCACACTAGACGGCATTGAGGTCCTGCGCAGGTGCACTTTGATCTGCCCTGCTCAAGGCAGATCAAGGTATATTTAGTGCACATGCGCTGGTGGTCTTTAACCTTTCCTCACACCTGCACGTTACAGTACTTTGCTCAGCCCTCAGCACAATGTCGGCCTGTGTGGATGACGAAGATGTGTCATCCATGCTGGGCTGGGTAGAAGGAGGATGGAGATCACAGCAGAGAGGAGACACCGGACCGGAGAGAGGAGGTGCCAGACCGGAAAGCAGCGACACCCATTGGACTGGACCATCCCTTAGGTGAGTATAATAAGTGTTTTAACATTCTACACCGCTACCTGGGCTATTATATACAGTATTTTGGACTGCTGTATATAAGAGCTCACTGGTGGTGGTTCTCTTTAAAAAAAATCAACTAACAATGTCAGTGTGCTCCATCAAAAGGATCAAAACACTGTCAATTAAGACTTCTTAAGGCATCACTTCACCTCTTTATAAAGCACTGTGAGGCATCATATAGTCCAGGGGTCGGGAACCTTTTGGCTGAGTGAGCCATGAACACCACAGATTTTAAAATGTAATTCCGAGAGAGCCATAATTACCAGGGGTAGCGGCGGTGGTGGAGCAGCTCAGAAGGTCCAAGGAGGCTGTTTAGGCGATGCTACGGGCACGGAGGAGTGGGTGTCGCGGATCAAGAGGGTCAGTGTGCGGAGGGTCGGTGATACTGCTTCGGGTTCATGGGGTGTCATAGTGGTGAGCGCCATTGATCTGCCAGCGGGCTGCTATGAATCTCCCGCAGTTGACAAGATCAACTTCAAGAAAATGGCCGTGGCACATGCGCATATTGACGCCATGGACTTCAAGAAAATGGCTGTGGCACATGCGCAGATCGATGCCATGGACTTCAAGAAAATGGCCGTGGCACATGCGCATATCGACGCCATGGACTTCAAGAAAATGGCCGTGGCACATGTGGAGATCGACGCCATGGACTTCAAGAAAATGGCCGTGGCACATGCGCATATCGACGCCATGGACTTCAAGAAAATGGCCGTGGCACATGTGCAGATCGACGCCATGGACTTCAAGAAAATGGCCGTGGCGCGTGCCACGTGGCTCGCATCAGTGCAAATTGCTTTTGTGTCATTTTGTTAACACTTGCAGAAAATTTGGCAATGGCTGAAGGAATGGATGGATTCAAATATTGTTGATCGATAGCCAATGGCAAAGTGCTGTAATCTGGTGAAAAATTAGGAAAGGTGCACTTAGAATTTTTGGGGACATAGATAAAACAACAAGTTCGTCAATTAGAAATCACTTCAGGAAACGCTCCTTTTTTTCTTGAGGACTTTTTTGTGTCCTGAAATAACTTTAAAAAGTTTTTGAAGAGTTTGGAAAGTTTTTTTCTTTCCCCTGAAGCTTTTCTTACAGCATTTTTATTTGTACACTGTCTAGTTTGGAACTTCATCCATCAAGAGCCACTTTAAAGAATGACATGCACTTTTGTTTTTTTTTTCTGACAGGCATTTTTCCAAGACCTGAAATATAAAAATAATGAACATATGAATAGCAATTATGGTTTTACAAGAGGAAGACTCTGGAAGTTTCCACATACCCTTAAAGGTGCTGTTGAGTAAAAGAAAAATTATGGCTGTTTTCTATCAGAAACAGCACCACCTTTGACAATGGTCTGAGTCTGGTATTGCAGCTCAGCCCCAATAAAGTGAATGAAGTTTAGCTGCAATACCAGGCACAACCCATAGTCAAGGTTGGCGCTGTTTTTGAAAGTAAGCTGCCATGTCTTTCTAACCCTGGACAAACAGCATTAGGTTTTATTCGCAAGGCTGATTGTTCCAGGTGTCTTCGCTCTGTATTTAGGTGAACAATTTGGTCGCCACCATACCGTACAATTAAGTCTTCAACTTCATTCTGCAAGATATTAAGATAATATTAAAACTAGCTGTAGTACCTGGTGTTGCCCAGGATAGTAACTGTCTCTGTCTCCCTCTCTGTCTGTGTCTCTCTGTCTGTCTCTCTATCTCTTTCCCTGTCTGTCTGTCTCTCTGTCTGTTTCTTTCCTTGTCTGTCTCTTTCCTTGTCTGCCTCTTTCCCTGTCTGTCTTTGTCTGTCTCTTTCCCTGTCTGTCTCTCTCCCTGTCTGTCTCTGTGTCTGTGTCTATCTGTGTCTGTCTGTTTCTTTGTCTGTCTGTCTGTCAGAGTTCCGGGATTTCCAGTTCTCTTTTGAAAGAGCTTGCCCTTTGTTAACATGGAGTTTTCTGTTCTGTTGCCCTACTTCCTGTTCATCTGTTTAAAAGGCCGCCCCTAAGCTTAGTCCAGTGCCTGAGTATACTGCTTGCTGTGTACTCCTGCTTTGCTGCTCTTGGTTCCTGATTGATATTTGGATCCTCTTGAAAAACAACCAACACCGACTCTGGACTTCACCTGGTCTCATCAAGCTGTGCCCGGACTCCGTCTGCCGTCTTTGGTCAGCACTTCTGCCCGGTTCCTTCCGGTTCGTAACCACTTTGGACTCTCATCTTGTACGGACATTTTTTGGACTTTACCTATTGCCCTTTGTGTCCCGGCTGCTGCGCATTTAGGCCTTCTGGGGTGATTGCCAGACAGTCCCTGTATAGGGGTTCGCTCTTGGTGGTCTCCCTGGGGGAGTCCGGTGCGTGGCCCCGGGAATTCCCCTTCGCTCCGATCCTGGAAGGTATTTCCTGTGTTTTATGTTCTACTGTGTTTTTGTTCCGTTTATGTACATATTGTTGGTTACATCTTATAAACATCTTTGCACCAAGAACTCGTCTCTGGTTGTCATTGCCCTAACGCAATCGAAATCCACAGTACATACAATAGTATTACATTATACTCAGGCCATAAAAGGATTTCGCTGGGGCAATGACTGAGACACGAGTAGATCAGCTCTTTTCCATGATTAACTCCTTGCAGCAGGAGATGGAGGCGGTGCAAACTAAGCTTAGAGATGTGGAGGTACAGCTGGGCCATGATCACCAGGTACTGGGTCCGGCTATTCAGGACTTGCAAACCAGAGTGTAGGCTCAGGAAGCCGCCCCCACTACGTCCGTATCAGCTGCCGGTATGCCTAGGTTACCCCCATTTCGTTTCAGTGGTGATTGTAGTCAGTTTCGTGGATTTGTTAACCAGTGTATACTGTTTTTCGATGTACATGCTGATTATTACCGTTCTGACCGGTCAAAAGTGTTATGTATAATTATGTTGTTAACCTCCCGAGCACTGGCTTGGGCTAATCCTATGATAGAGAATCGTGATATCCGTTTAAATCATCTGGATGACTTTCTAACAGCAATGGCGCAAATGTTTGATGATCCGAATCGCCGTGCTACCGCTGAATCGGCTCTCCTTTCCTTACGTCAGGGAAAGCGGTCTGTCGTTGAATACGCCACTGAGTTCAAGAGGTTAGTGGTAGACACCGACTGGGGAAACAATGCGTTATTGTCAGTTTTGAGAAAAGGTTTGTCTGGTACCATCAAGGACGAGTTAGCTCGTTCCGAATCTCCAGGGGATTTTGAACTGTTTCTCCAACACTGTGTGCGTATTGATACCCGCTTGACGGAACGTAGACAGGAAAAATGGGCAGCTGTAAACCGGGTAACCAACTTTGCGTTTCCTTTCAGAGAACCCGCTCTCAGGACGCCACGGGAGGCCGAGGATGTTCCTATGCAAGTGGACTCTCTACAAAAGCGAGAAACCAACGAACGTCGTGAACAACGGCTCCGTGAGCGTTTGTGTTTCTATTGCGGTCAATCAGACCATTTTCTGATTGACTGCCCAAAACGTCCAAATCGCCCAAATAAGGTATTGGCAGCCATGGCAGAGTGTGACAACACGGACGCAGAGTCCGATATCTCTGAGGCAAGTGGACACCTGGATGCTGTATTTCCCTTGACTGTAATGTCAACTTCACCTAAGGACTCAGAAGGGAAATACACCCATTGCTCGCTTCCCATTCAGATACGGTGGGAGGGACAGTTAATTCCTACATCTGCTATGATAGACTCTGGGGCAGGGGGAAATTTCATGGACTCTTCTTTTGCCAGGAAACACGGTATCCAGACTCAACAAAGATCCTCACCGGTTACCATGGAGACGGTAGACGGATCTCCATTAGTTTCTGGACCAGCTGATCGGGAGACAGTACCCCTAGAATGTGTGATGAAGCCAGGTCAGCAGGAGACCCTTGTTTTCATGATAATTTCTTCTCCCCATTTTCCGATAATTTTAGGGATTCCGTGGCTGCGGTCTACAAATCCAGTCATCGATTGGGAGACTAAAGAAATATCCTTCCCACCGCAGAGTGGTCCGACCATTAGTCCAACTGTACCGGTTCCAGTAACACCGAATGCGGAGGGCGCTGTACAGGTACCTGTTCTACCCCCGGTATATCATGACTTCGCTGATATATGCGACAAAAGAAAAGCAGATCGGCTTCCCCCGCATAGACCGTATGATTGTCCCATAGACTTACTCCCAGGGGCAGAGATCCCGTTTGGTCATGTCTACCCGTTGGCGGCACCTGAGTTAGAAGCACTAAAAGATTACATTGATGAAAGTCTAGCCAAGGGATTTATTCGACCTTCTACCTCACCAGCAGGGGCACCCATCTTTTTTGTGAAAAAGAAAGAGGGTACTCTGAGACCTTGTATCGACTACCGGGAACTAAATAAGATAACCATCCGGAACCGGTATCCGTTGCCGTTGATTCCTGAGCTATTGGAGAGAGTCCAACAGGCAAAGATATTCACTAAATTGGATCTCCGTGGGGCATATAATCTACTCCGCATACGTCCCGGAGACGAGTGGAAGACAGCGTTCAGATGTCGGTATGGACATTATGAGTATCTAGTGATGCCTTTTGGACTTTGTAACGCTCCTGCGGCTTTCCAACACCTAGTCAACGATATTTTTAGGGATATAATGGACCAATTCATGGTGATTTACCTGGATGATATCTTGATCTTTTCTGATTCCCTACAGGAACACCAGGAGCACGTCAAGACAGTACTTGCCCGACTGAGGGATAACCACCTGTATATTAAACTGGAGAAGTGCGAATTCCATTGCTCAAAAATACAATTTTTAGGATATGTCATCGCTCCTCAGGGACTGAACATGGAGTCTGGCAAGATACAAGCAATTCTAGACTGGCCGGAACCGGGAAACATCAAGGAGGTACAACGCTTTGTCGGTTTTGCCAACTTTTACAGACGCTTTATCCGTAACTTTTCAGAGATCGTCCGTCCTATTACTCTGTTAACCAAGAAAGGACAGAAGTTTGTGTGGTCCGCCCAGGCCCAGGAAGCTTTCAATCGTCTCAAGGTTTGTTTTACCTCAGCACCAATACTAATACACCCGAATCCCGCACTCCCCTTTATTGTGGAAGTCGATGCTTCCGATTATGCCTTAGGGGCTATCCTTTCCCAAAGAACTGGGGACAAGAGTCTCTTGCATCCGTGTGCTTTCTTTTCTCACCGGTTGTCCCCTGCAGAAAGGAACTATGACATTGCGGACAAGGAATTGTTGGCGATTATTGCAGCTTTTAAGGAATGGAGACACCACTTACAGGGAGCAGCGCAGCAAGTGGTAGTTCTCACAGACCATCGTAACCTGGAATTCCTTAAATCTGCCAGGTGCCTGTCTCCACGGCAAGCCCGTTGGAGCCTGTTCCTTAACCAGTTCAATTTTATCGTTACATACCGCCCAGGTTCACGTAATGGGAAAGCCGATGCCTTGTCCCGAATCCACGCCATGGACTCCGTGCCTGGAACCCCGTCTCAGACCGTGTTATCTGATGCCAATTTCGTTGGAGTAATCCAGGACCAGGACTTGTGGAAGGACATCAAGCAGGCCTATGATGGTGACGTATTTCTTGCTGCCCCCCCGAATGATGTGACTCTTGTCCTTCGGAATGGTGTGTGGTTGAGAGAGCGACGTATTTATGTCCCGGAGGCTGTAAGACTTCGGGTTCTCAAATTGGTCCATGGCTCCATCGGCATCGGCTTCAGTATCTGGTACGTTGGCAGGGGTACTCCCCCGAGGACGATTCCTGGGAACCTGTGGGTAACATTCGAGCGCCCCGGAAGGTTGCTCAGTTTCATCGACGGTACCCGCACAAGCCAGGCCCTGATCCGTCCTGAGGCCGTTTCTGGGGGGGGGAGTACTGTCAGAGTTCCGGGATTTCCAGTTCTCTTTTGAAAGAGCTTGCCCTTTGTTAACATGGAGTTTGCTGTTCTGTTGCCCTACTTCCTGTCCATCTGTTTAAAAGGCCGCCCCTAAGATTAGTCCAGTCCCTGAGTATACTGCTTGCTGTGTACTCCTGCTTTGCTGCTCTTGGTTCCTGATTGATATTTGGATCCTCTTGAAAAACAACCAACACCGACTCTGGACTTCACCTGGTCTCATCAAGCTGTGCCCGGACTCCGTCTGCCATCTTTGGTCAGCACTTCTGCCCGGTTCCTTCCGGTTCGTAACCACTTTGGACTCTCATCTTGTACGGACATTTTTTGGACTTTACCTATTGCCCTTTGTGTCCCGGCTGCTGCGCATTTAGGCCTTCTGGGGTGATTGCCAGACAGTCCCTGTATAGGGGTTCGCTCTTGGTGGTCTCCCTGGGGGAGTCCGGTGCGTGGCCCCGGGAATTCCCCTTCGCTCCGATCCTGGAAGGTATTTCCTGTGTTTTATGTTCTACTGTGTTTTTGTTCCATTTATGTACATATTGTTGGTTACATCTTATAAACATCTTTGCACCAAGAACTCGTCTCTGGTTGTCATTGCCCTAACGCAATCGAAATCCACAGTACATACAATAGTATTACACTGTCTCTGCCTGTCTGTCTCCTTCCCTGTCTGTCTCTTTCCCTGTCTGTCTCTTTGTCTGTGTCTGTCTCTTTTCCTATCTCTTTCGTTGTCTGTCTGTCTCTTTTCCTGTCTCTTTCCCTGTCTATCTGTGTCTGTCTGTCTCTTTGTCTGTCTGTCTCTGCCTGTCTGTCTCTTTCCATGTTTGTCTGTCTCCATGTCTGTCTATTTACCTGTCTGTCTCTTTCCCTGTCTCTTTGTCTGTCTATCTCTATCTGTATCTTTCCCTGTCTGTCTCTTTCCCTCTCTCTTACCCTGTCTGTCTCTGTCTGTCTGTCTCTTTCCCTGGCTGCATTGTGACATGCCAACATTCTTCAAGGGCGTGACTGCGCATTCTTCTGAAGTTCTGGCTGCATTGTGGCTCCCAGCTTCATTGACTTTAATGGAGGCAGGTTTTTTTTGGCGAATAACTGTAAAGCGCGGGGTTAAAATTTCCCCTTAAAACATAGTATATGATGTTCTCTGAGTCAAATAGGGTGTCTGAGTACAATTTTTGTGATTGTACATGTGACGGTTGGAATTCCTTTAGCGGACACACACACACACACACACACACACACACACACACACACACACTCAGATTTATATAATACATCGTATTTTATTACTGCACATAAAAAACACACTGACAAAAAAAAAATTTTTTCAGGTAACCATGATCTAGTGGCCATCACCCCTTAGTTTTTTTCCTTTCTTGGGCTTGTTATTTGCAGGATACATTCTGATTTTGGAGAACAGATGACATTTTGATCGCTTTTTAATCTTCTTTTTGGGAGACAGAAAGAACAGAAATTAATTATTTTTCATTTTTTCCAGCATTCACCAAATAATGTAGAAATGTAATTATCCTCTTTCTTTACAGACACAGCCTATTGTGTGTAGGGCTTTGTTGTGCTTTTATTTTTGGATAGGGAAATAAAAAAGTAGTAATTTTCTTTTTTCTAAATAACATATTTAAACTCTTTATTTTTATTTTGTTTGTATTGTTTTGAGTTTTGTAAGATGGTAGATCTGGGGACATTGTTAGTCACTCACTAATCAACATCCTGCAACCTCAGAGGGTGAAGTGGGGGGTGACAGACGGAGGACCTGTTAACATCTAACCATCTACACCGGAGATCAAAATTAGAGAACACTGTCTGATCACCTGCTTTATTCAGAAATAATGTAATCTTCATTGATGACCATGCTCCGGTTTTGTGTAAGGGGTGCACCATGCCACTAGAACAGGGTTTTACAAAAGATACAAAGTTTATCAACATAAAACCTTTATTTTGCCCAAATCGTGATGATCATAATTAGAGAACAGCAGTGACTGTAGCACAGAGAGATGATCAGTAAATGTTCTGCAGGTAACAACAGTCACCAATCAGTAAGACGTGCACCGGCCGTCGCTGTGAATGACTTCACATCTGCAACCACAGGACATCACTAGTCCCTCACACTGCTCTGGTGTGGCTTTGGTCCATTCTTCTTCCAGTCTCTTCCACAGTTCTTTGACTGTTGTGAGTTTCTTGGCCATAACTTTGTCACCAAGGATTTTCCAGAGGTTTTCTATTGGGTTTAGATCAGGACTCTGGTCTGTGGCCATTTCATTGTTTCCAGGATCGGCTTTACCATATGCTGTGTGACAGGGGGCATTGTCCCGCATGAAAATTTCTGACTGATTGAGTGATGAACACAAGTAAGGAACCAAGTGTTGTGAAGAAGGTTCTGATCCACACTTGCAGTCACTCTGCCATGTAGCTGTATGAGAGGTCCAACTCCTGCTGCAGAAAACATTGCCCAAACCATGACACTTCCTCCACCACCTGTCACTGACTTTTTAACACACTTTGGGTTCAGTCTTTCCCTAATTTGTTAAGGAACATAATGTTTCCCATCAGATGCAAATAAATTAAACTTGCTTTCATCACTAAATCACCTGTGGACACTTCTCCTCTGTCCACACAACATGCTCCTCACCAAAGGTGAGTCTAGCCTTATAATTCTTTTTGCTAATGAGAGATTAGGCCCCTGCAGTGTGGGATTTCAGTCCAAATGCTCTTACACATCATGACTCTGTATGACGAGACAGATCCTTACCCTGTTCAGTGCTGAAATGCCGAGCAATTCCGGCTGCAGTTTGAAAACAATTACCCGTGGAGATTCTCCACATTATCCTGTCCTCTTTTGCATTTGTCTTTCGAGGGCAACCATCCTTCTTGGGGGACTTGAAAGAGTTTCTAATGTTGTAGAGCTACAATATTTTAGAAATCACAGACTTGGAATGACAACTTCTCTTGCTATGGCTGATAGGGTCACCCCTTTTGGCCTTCATCTGGACAACCTGCTCCCAGAGGGTTTCAGTCACTTTGGAATGGCACACCATTTTTGCAAAGTCAGAGGAAACTGTAAAGTTAGGCTGCAAGTTACATAGGGTTTGTCAGATAATTTAGGAAATTAGCACCAGGTGCCAGATTAACATTAATTATCTGAAAGTGTTCTCTAGTTTTGATCTGTGTTCTGTTACATTTATTTTATTTACATTTTTATTATTTGCATTACAATAAATTAAATTTATGAAATAAGCTTAAAATTCTGCGAGTTTCCTCATGTTAGGATATAATCACATAGGACGACACAAGGACCACAATATTTAGGAAATTGTGTGTTGTTCTCTAATTTTGATCTCCAGTGTAGATGCTGTAGTTGCTAACAAATGAAGCGTCTAAGGGGGTAGAACAGGAGTAATCTTTTTTTTTTTTAGCAGATTTTGACAACATCCCAAGCCACACCCATTTGCCATTTCTTACTAAAGGCTTTTATGTGGAGCTTGAAAAAAATTCAAGTGAAAAAAAAGCACATTTGCATTTTTTAATGCAGAATCAAAGCCTTTCTGAGTCTGGGATCAGAAGGTCACACAACGCCTTATTATGCACAGGTTTGCAGCTTGTGTTTAAATGAATTTACTTTCTTTTGATGCTTGAGGGGTTAAGGACTCTTACTTATCTGGTTATCCTTTGAAGCCTTAAGGGTGCTTTACACGCTGCGATATCGCTAACGATATATTGTCGGGGTCACGGTGTTTGTGACGCACATCCGGCGTCGTTAGCGAGTCGCGACATCGCAGCGTGTGACAGCTAGGAGCGACGATTAACGATTGCAAAAATGTCAAAAAGCGTTGATTGTTGACACGTCGCTCCTTTCCTTAATATCGTTGGTGGTGCATGCCGCTGGTTGTTCATCGTTCCTGCGGCATTACACATCGCTATGTGTGACACCGCAGGAACGACGAACATCTCCTTACCTGTGTCCACCGACAATGAGGAAGGAAGGAGGTGGGCGGCATGTTCCGGCCGCTCATCTCCGCCCCTCTGCTTCTATTGGACAGCTGCCGTGTGACGTCGCTGTGACGCCGCACGGTCCACCCCCTTAGAATGGAGGCGGTTCGAAATCCACAGCGACGTCGCAGGGAAGATAAGTCCGTGTGATGGGTGTAAGCGATGTTGTGCGCCACGGGCAGCGATTTGGCTGTGACGCACAACCGATGGGGGCGGGTACGCTCGCTAGCAAATGAATAGCGATATCGCGGCATGTAAAGTGTCCTATAATCTCAGGTGCAGCTCTTTTGTGACTACTCTCCTTTGCTATAAAAAGTCACTTGTTCTACCATCTGATGCCGGTTATAAAATTTTCATTCTGATGCTGACCACTTTGGAAGGAGCCAATCTCTTGAAGAAGCTGAGGAGTTGTGACCGTTGCAGCTGTGGTGTTAGCTGCTTTGGAGGAGCTTGGATTGTTTTCCTTTTGTATCTATTTTTCCCTTTCTGTCTCCCTTCCATTGTGTTGTATTATTGCAGTGGTGAGACTAGTGCTCTCGCCGGCCTGCTCACTAGCCGGAGTGAGTTAAGGGCAAGTGAGAGCCTAAACACGTGATCGATGATGGGGGGTGGGGGGGAGGACCCACATAGGAATGTTAGGGAGTGCAGGGATCAGCCTTAGGTAAGTGGCAGGAGGTGGCCCCACTTCCCTCTCCCTAGCGCAAGGGCCCACCATTGTATCTTGCTCTCTGTGTTTTGTGGCACTCACCGGAAGTTCCCTTATGCCTGGCGGAACCCCAGTGGTCACTGCGTGACATTTATTGGACAGAAATAGTTTTACTCCTGTATGACGCAAATGTTTTTGTTGCCTACTGCTGTAGATTTTTGTTACTTTTAACTCCTTTTCATTTTCGCTCTATGTGTCTTTTTTTGCCGACATCAAGAAAATGCTTAAATTTGAAATGAATTCATTTTGTTTTAAAGAGATAATTTCTTTTTAGGAATTTCCATTTGCTGGGGATGCGTAATTAGGTCTCGGACTATTAGTGTATTTTTATTCCTGCAATGATTGCCTTTGTTCAAAGCTCGTCTTGCATAGATTTCTTCTTGAATACGACTTGAAAAGTTTGACTGAAATCCCTTTGACGGCAGCACTTCATAAAACCGCTCCACGATATAATGAGTTGAGAGTAATTTATGGTGATGACAGAAAGGATGACAGATAACGTACGGCGCTTAGAGGAAAAAACCCAGGCTCCCGAGACGCGCGTCTCTGCATTACGCCGGTCGACTCGGGTTTATGTAGGATTTGATACAGTTCCATAGTCACATAAATCAACATGCACAGTAGATAGAAGAACGCCAAAATTATAACTCAAAACTCTATTGCTGGAACCTCATAAACCAGCAATAATCTGCTTGTTTTCTTCTAGAAGGTTCCCCGTAGGACTTCAAGTGTTGAAGTTGTCCCAGAAGCTCTGTCTGATGCACAGTTGACTGCCTCCGATGCTACATAGACTTGCATTAGCTTCCACTCATATGTAGGGATCAGGACTTGTGATGAGCGGACTTGCAGGTTTTTTAAATCCGTTTCGGGCTGGATTCCGATTCCCATATAAGTCTATGGGGACTAGTATCTGGCGATTAAAAATTATGGTAGAAGGGATAGGGGATAAGAGCAGGCACACTAAACTTACTGAGGCTTCGTCACGGCTGTAACTGCTTCCAGACCATGCATTTGACACACCCCCTCCAGGGCCGGGGGTAATCAGAACTGGGCCGGACTAGTCCGGGGATGTCAGCGGTGGCGGTGCTCGGCTCTGTGACCCTGGCGATGTCTTTTGATAAATGAAGGGGAGATGATGATAGGAGTTATAGTCAATATTAATCACAAAGAAGACCGGGCACCGCTATTCCACCAAGAAAAACTGCTGCTCATTCGTTCGTTGAAAGCATAAGAGCCGGGTGCACATCCCAGGGCGTAGGTCATGTATAGAATCCAGAAAAGACGGGAAACAGGTGGCACTCAACAGCATCCAAATAGTAGATTTATTCAAAATTCATACCGAGGGGTACAAGTGGTGGGGGAAGGTGAGGACAGGATCACAGCGTCGTCCGGCGTTGTGATCCTGTCCTCACCCTCCCCCACCACTTGTACCCCTCGGTATGAATTTTGAATAAATCTACCATTTGGATGTTGTTGAGTGCCACCTGTTTCCCATCTTTTCTGGATTCTATAGTCAATATTAAATAAAGTACGTGAGGCCACTTGCGGTGTGCGGCTATAAGAGGAAGCCGCCGCTGCTTAGTCTCTCACGGCTGGGGCTGTTGGAATTGAGCAGCTCGGATGTTATGGCCCTCCACAAGTAGAGCTAAGCCCCAGGTAAGAATGATGATGGTTGTAGTATAGTGAAAGTTGGTGATGCAGAGGTGCGGGAAGAATTCAGACGACACAGGGACCGCGGTTCAACTTGTTCTTTACTGACTGGTTCTGTGTTGCCGCCACCCGCCTGGTGCTGGTCTCTGCCAATATGGGTTTCAGGTGATCCTGTGTTCCTTTGATCCTGGTGCTGGTGTTGTGACCTGATGAGCTCTTCCTGCTAGCACCTTTCTGTAATTGGTGGGTCCCCGTGGCCTGAAGCGTTTTGGGGTCCCCTCATGGTCTTACAGTCCTGGCCCATATGGCAGGCACTTTGAACCTCTCAATGGGTTGGACCTCTGTCCCAGTTCCCAGGTTCCCTCTTTGCTGCTGTGCCCCGAAATCCAAAGTTGGTGAGGAACCTTGATGATCCCCTCACCGAGAAGATTTAACAGGTGAGCTTAAAGTGTCCTCCTGAACTAAGGCTCTGCACCCCGCCTGTGCTCAGTCCCGTGAGTACTGACACTGTACTCTCACCAGCGACCGTACTCCTTTAGCCCACCGATGTCACTCCTCGTGTTTCTCACTGGAACCGAGTCTCCTTACACCCTCCCTGACTCAACATTAACTCCTGAATGACTTTCAAATATCCCTGTCAACGTCAACTGTCCAGACTAGCCCCTCCCCCTCCCGGGTTTCTGACAAGCAGGATTGGATAAGTCACGATCAATAGGTGACCATCCATCAGATCCGTCTCTAGCCTGTTACCCAGTCTGGAAAAAGGGCAAAGAAATGTGTGTGCTTTAAATGGTGTTGTTTGGTGTTTGCCGGCACTGGTCTCCCAGGAATCCCGGATAAGTACTGAACCTGTAACTGGATACAGTACCCTGTGGCACCTGACGCCTCAGGGGCACCACACATTCACTTCTGGGGCCGATAATTTACCTTCATTGCATATGCACTGCTTTCCTCGCCCACCGGCTTAGTGGCAGCTATTGGCAGTTATTAACTCCTCATTACCCTGATTGCCACTGCACCAGGGCAATTGGGAAGAGTTGGATAAAGCGCTGGGCTTGTCACAACAAATGGATGCGGCAATCCTGGGCAGCTGCAGGCTGCTTTTTTAAGCTGGGGATGGCCCAATAAGCATGGGTCTCTCTAGTCTCAGAATACCAGCCCTCAGCTGTTGGGCTTTATCTTGGCTGGATATTAAAATTGGGGAGACCACATGTCAGTTTTTTAAATTATTTATTTAAATAATTAAAAAAAAAAGCCACACGTGGTTCCTCTTATTTTGATATACAGCCAAAATAAGTGCACGACTGAAGGCTGCAGCCTGTAGCCATACACTTTATCTGTGCTGAGTATCACAATACGGGGTGACCCTATGACAACTGTTTATTTATTTATTTTTACACCACGATAGTGAACCGCAGACGGCACCTGTGATTGGTTGCAGATGCTGTCACACAGGCTGGTGGCACGTCTGGCTGCAACCAATCAGAGATGCCAGGACTGCCAGTGGGCGGGGAATGCAGTGCATATGGATGAGCCTAATGAGCGGCCCAGGAAGTGAATGAGAGGCCGCGGAAGCAGTGTACAGCCATGCCGGAGCCTTGGTAGGTTGAAGCAACCGCTTCATTGTTTTTTTTCTCTATTTATCCCTTTTTATTTTTTTAATTTCCCAAGTGCCGGATCCAGATCAACTCCCAACAGTTAAGTAAGACTTTTATAGTCTGGGTCTGCCCATCAGTAATCAGGACCAATGATAATACAACAGAAGAGATCCATGAGCGTCGTAATGAACAGAAAAAAATATTAGAAACAAGAAAAAAGAGGTTAAGAGCAGCATCGCAACGATCCATTAGTGACAGAGAATTGTATATTCAGGATCAAGATGGGGACAGGGATCCGCGACATGACACCAACACAAGGGTGACTTGTTGGAATTGATGGGTATTTTATTTGTGAATTATCTGACACAGGTCATATTGGTATGCTGGAAAAATATATTTAAGATTTAATACATCATGAGCATTTTTTTTCTAAACCCTCCTCATCTACAGCAAAATTAATTCTTACAATACCGGTCCCACATCTACAAAGCCTCAAAAATGTTCCCAGTTCTAAGGAAATCTTGTTAATTTTGACATCTCTCAGAAATCACCCCATCCCACCACATATCACAGTACAAGCGCAATACACACAGTGATGTCACAGTGCAGGGATAATACACACAGTGATGTCACAGTACAGGGATAATACACACAGTGATGTCACAGTACAGGGATAATACACACAGTGATGTCACAGTGCAGGGATAATACACACAGTGATGTCACAGTACAGGGGTAATGCACACAGTGATGTCACAGTGCAGGGATAATACACACAGTGATGTCACAGTACAGGGGTAATGCACACAGTGATGTCACAGTACAGGGATAATACACACAGTGATGTCACAGTACAGGCATATTACACACAGTGATGTCACAGTACAGGGATAATACACACAGTGATGTCACAGTACAGGGATAATACGCACAGGGATGTCACAGTACAGGGGTAATACACACAGTGATGTCACAGTACAGGGGTAATACACACAGTGATGTCACAGTACAGGGATAATACACACAGTGATGTTACAGTACAGGGATAATACGCACAGGGATGTCACAGTACAGGGGTAATACACACAGTGATGTCACAGTACAGGGATAATACACACAGTGATGTCACAGTACAGGGATAATACACACAGTGATGTCACAGTACAGGCATATTACACGCAGTGATGTCACAGTACAGGGATAATACACACAGTGATGTCACAGTACAGGGATAATACACACAGTGATGTCACAGTACAGGGATAATACACACAGTGATGTTACAGTACAGGGATAATACGCACAGGGATGTCACAGTACAGGGATAATACACACAGTGATGTCTCAGTACAGGGATAATACACACAGTGATGTCACAGTACAGGGATAATACACACAGTGATGTCACAATACAGGGATAATACACACAGTGATGTCTCAGTACAGGGATAATACACACAGTGATGTCACAGTACAGGTATAATACACACAATGATGTCACAGTACAGGGATAATACGCACAGGGATGTCACAGTACAGGGGTAATACACACAGTGATGTCACAGTACAGGGATAATACACACAGTGATGTCACAGTACAGGGATAATACACACAATGATGTCACAGTACAGGGATAATACGCACAGTGATGTCACAGTGCAGGGATAATACACAGTGATGTCACAGTACAGGGGTAATACACACAGTGATGTCACAGTACAGGGATAATACACACAGTGATGTCACAATACAGGGATAATACACACAGTGATGTCACAGTGCAGGGATAATACACAGTGATGTCACAGTACAGGGGTAATGCACACAGTGATGTCACAGTACAGGGATAATACACACAGTGATGTCACAGTACAGGCATATTACACGCAGTGATGTCACAGTACAGGGATAATACACACAGTGATGTCACAGTACAGGGGTAATACACACAGTGATGTCACAGTACAGGGAAAATACACATAGTGATGTTACAGTACAGGGATAATACGCACAGGGATGTCACAGTACAGGGGTAATACACACAGTGATGTCACAGTACAGGGATAATACACACAGTGATGTCACAGTACAGGGATAATACACACAGTGATGTCACAGTACAGGCATATTACACGCAGTGATGTCACAGTACAGGGATAATAGACACAGTGATGTCACAGTACAGGGATAATACACACAGTGATGTCACAGTACAGGGATAATACACACAGTGATGTTACAGTACAGGGATAATACGCACAGGGATGTCACAGTACAGGGGTAATACACACAGTGATGTCACAGTACAGGGATAATACACACAGTGATGTTACAGTACAGGGATAATACGCACAGTGATGTCACAGTACAGGGATAATACACACAGTGATGTCACAGTACAGGGATAATACACACAGTGATGTCACAGTACAGGGATAATACGCACAGGGATGTCACAGTACAGGGATAATACACACAGTGATGTCTCAGTACAGGGATAATACACACAGTGATGTCACAGTACAGGGATAATACACACAGTGATGTCACAATACAGGGATAATACACACAGTGATGTCTCAGTACAGGGATAATACACACAGTGATGTCACAGTACAGGTATAATACACACAATGATGTCACAGTACAGGGATAATACGCACAGGGATGTCACAGTACAGGGGTAATACACACAGTGATGTCACAGTACAGGGATAATACACACAGTGATATCACAGTACAGGGATAATACACACAATGATGTCACAGTACAGGGATAATACGCACAGTGATGTCACAGTGCAGGGATAATACACAGTGATGTCACAGTACAGGGGTAATACACACAGTGATGTCACAGTACAGGGATAATACACACAGTGATGTCACAATACAGGGATAATACACACAGTGATGTCACAGTGCAGGGATAATACACAGTGATGTCACAGTACAGGGGTAATACACACAGTGATGTCACAGTACAGGGATAATACACACAGTGATGTCACAATACAGGGATAATACACACAGTGATGTCTCAGTACAGGGATAATACACACAGTGATGTCACAGTACAGGTATAATACACACAATGATGTCACAGAACAGGGATAATACGCACAGGGATGTCACAGTACAGGGGTAATACACACAGTGATGTCACAGTACAGGGATAATACACACAGTGATGTCACAGTACAGGGATAATACACACAATGATGTCACAGTACAGGGATAATACACACAGTGATGTCACAGTACAGGTATAATACACACAGTGATGTCACAGTACAGGGATAATACACACAGTGATGTCACAGTATAGGGATAATACACACAATGATGTCACAGTACAGGGGTAATACACACAGTGATGTCACAGTACAGGGATAATACACACAATGATGTCACAGTACAGGGATAATACGCACAGGGATGTCACAGTACAGGGATAATACACACAGTGATGTCTCAGTACAGGGATAATACACACAGTGATGTCACAGTACAGGGATAATACACACAGTGATGTCACAATACAGGGATAATACACACAGTGATGTCTCAGTGCAGGGATAATACACACAGTGATGTCACAGTACAGGTATAATACACACAATGATGTCACAGTACAGGGATAATAGGCACAGGGATGTCACAGTACAGGGGTAATACACACAGTGATGTCACAGTACAGGGATAATACACACAGTGATGTCACAATACAGGGATAATACACACAGTGATGTCTCAGTACAGGGATAATACACACAGTGATGTCACAGTACAGGTATAATACACACAATGATGTCACAGTACAGGGATAATACGCACAGGGATGTCACAGTACAGGGGTAATACACACAGTGATGTCACAGTACAGGGATAATACACACAGTGATGTCACAGTACAGGGATAATGCACACAGTGATGTCACAGTACAGGGATAATACGCACAGTGATGTCACAGTGCAGGGATAATACACAGTGATGTCACAGTACAGGGGTAATACACACAGTGATGTCACAGTACAGGGATAATACACACAGTGATGTCACAATACAGGGATAATACACACAGTGATGTCACAGTACAGAGATAATACACACGGTGATGTCACAGTACAGGGATAATACACACAGTGATGTCACAGTACAGGGATAATACACACAGTGATGTCACAGTACAGGGATAATACACACAGTGATGTCACAGTACAGGGATAATACGCACAGTGATGTCACAGTGCAGGGATAATACACAGTGATGTCACAGTACAGGGGTAATACACACAGTGATGTCACAGTACAGGGATAATACACACAGTGATGTCACAATACAGGGATAATACACACAGTGATGTCACAATACAGGGGTAATACACACAGTGATGTCACAGTACAGGGATAATACACACAGTGATGTCACAGTACAGGTATAATACACACAATGATGTCACAGTACAGGGATAATACGCACAGGGATGTCACAGTACAGGGGTAATACACACAGTGATGTCACAGTACAGGGATAATACACACAGTGATGTCACAGTACAGGGATAATACACACAGTGATGTCACAGTACAGGGATAATACGCACAGTGATGTCACAGTGCAGGGATAATACACAGTGATGTCACAGTACAGGGGTAATACACACAGTGATGTCACAGTACAGGGATAATACACACAGTGATGTCACAATACAGGGATAATACACACAGTGATGTCACAGTACAGAGATAATACACACAGTGATGTCACAGTACAGGGATAATACACACAGTGATGTCACAGTACAGGGATAATACACAGTGATGTCACAGTACAGGGATAATACACAGTGATGTCACAGTACAGGGGTAATACACACAGTGATGTCACAGTACAGGGATAATACACACAGTGATGTCACAATACAGGGATAATACAAACAGTGATGTCTCAGTACAGGGATAATACACACAGTGATGTCACAGTACAGGTATAATACACACAATGATGTCACAGTACAGGGATAATACGCACAGGGATGTCACAGTACAGGGGTAATACACACAGTGATGTCACAGTACAGGGATAATACACACAGTGATGTTACAGTACAGGTATAATACACACAGCGATGTCACAGTACAGGGATAATACACACAGTGATGTCACAGTACAGGGATAATACACACAGTGATGTCACAGTACAGGGATAATACGCACAGTGATGTCACAGTGCAGGGATAATACACAGTGATGTCACAGTACAGGGATAATACACACAGTGATGTCACAGTACAGGGATAATACACACAATGATGTCACAGTACAGGGATAACACGCACAGGGATGTCACAGTACAGGGGTAATACACAGTGATGTCACAGTACAGTGATAATACACAGTGATGTCACAGTACAGGGGTAATACACAGTGATGTCACAGTGCAGGGATAATACACAGTGATGTCACAGTACAGGGGTAATACACACAGTGATGTCTCAGTACAGGGATAATACACACAATGATGTCACAGTACAGGGATAATACGCACAGGGATGTCACAGTACAGGGGTAATACACACAGTGATGTCACAGTACAGGGATAATACACACAGTGATGTTACAGTACAGGGATAATACGCACAGTGATGTCACAGTACAGGGATAATACACACAGTGATGTCACAGTACAGGGATAATACACACAGTGATGTCACAGTACAGGGATAATACACACAGTGATGTTACAGTACAGGGATAATACGCACAGTGATGTCACAGTACAGGGATAATACGCACAGGGATGTCACAGTACAGGGATAATACACACAGTGATGTCTCAGTACAGGGATAATACACACAGTGATTTCACAGTACAGGTATAATACACACAATGATGTCACAGTACAGGGATAATACGCACAGGGATGTCACAGTACAGGGGTAATACACACAGTCATGTCACAGTACAGGGATAATACACACAGTGATGTCACAGTACAGGGATAATACACACAATGATGTCACAGTACAGGGATAATACGCACAGTGATGTCACAGTGCAGGGATAATACACAGTGATGTCACAGTACAGGGGTAATGCACACAGTGATGTCACAGTACAGGGATAATACACACAGTGATGTCACAGTACAGGCATATTACACGCAGTGATGTCACAGTACAGGGATAATACACACAGTGATGTCACAGTACAGGGATAATACACACAGTGATGTCACAGTACAGGCATATTACACGCAGTGATGTCACAGTACAGGGATAATAGACACAGTGATGTCACAGTACAGGGATAATACACACAGTGATGTCACAGTACAGGGATAATACACACAGTGATGTTACAGTACAGGGATAATACGCACAGGGATGTCACAGTACAGGGGTAATACACACAGTGATGTCACAGTACAGGGATAATACACACAGTGATGTTACAGTACAGGGATAATACGCACAGTGATGTCACAGTACAGGGATAATACACACAGTGATGTCACAGTACAGGGATAATACACACAGTGATGTCACAGTACAGGGATAATACGCACAGGGATGTCACAGTACAGGGATAATACACACAGTGATGTCTCAGTACAGGGATAATACACACAGTGATGTCACAGTACAGGGATAATACACACAGTGATGTCACAATACAGGGATAATACACACAGTGATGTCTCAGTACAGGGATAATACACACAGTGATGTCACAGTACAGGTATAATACACACAATGATGTCACAGTACAGGGATAATACGCACAGGGATGTCACAGTACAGGGGTAATACACACAGTGATGTCACAGTACAGGGATAATACACACAGTGATATCACAGTACAGGGATAATACACACAATGATGTCACAGTACAGGGATAATACGCACAGTGATGTCACAGTGCAGGGATAATACACAGTGATGTCACAGTACAGGGGTAATACACACAGTGATGTCACAGTACAGGGATAATACACACAGTGATGTCACAATACAGGGATAATACACACAGTGATGTCACAGTGCAGGGATAATACACAGTGATGTCACAGTACAGGGGTAATACACACAGTGATGTCACAGTACAGGGATAATACACACAGTGATGTCACAATACAGGGATAATACACACAGTGATGTCTCAGTACAGGGATAATACACACAGTGATGTCAAAGTACAGGTATAATACACACAATGATGTCACAGAACAGGGATAATACGCACAGGGATGTCACAGTACAGGGGTAATACACACAGTGATGTCACAGTACAGGGATAATACACACAGTGATGTCACAGTACAGGGATAATACACACAATGATGTCACAGTACAGGGATAATACACACAGTGATGTCACAGTACAGGTATAATACACACAGTGATGTCACAGTACAGGGATAATACACACAGTGATGTCACAGTATAGGGATAATACACACAATGATGTCACAGTACAGGGGTAATACACACAGTGATGTCACAGTACAGGGATAATACACACAATGATGTCACAGTACAGGGATAATACGCACAGGGATGTCACAGTACAGGGATAATACACACAGTGATGTCTCAGTACAGGGATAATACACACAGTGATGTCACAGTACAGGGATAATACACACAGTGATGTCACAATACAGGGATAATACACACAGTGATGTCTCAGTGCAGGGATAATACACACAGTGATGTCACAGTACAGGTATAATACACACAATGATGTCACAGTACAGGGATAATACGCACAGGGATGTCACAGTACAGGGGTAATACACACAGTGATGTCACAGTACAGGGATAATACACACAGTGATGTCACAGTACAGGGATAATACACACAGTGATGTCACAGTACAGGGATAATACGCACAGTGATGTCACAGTGCAGGGATAATACACAGTGATGTCACAGTACAGGGGTAATACACACAGTGATGTCACAGTACAGGGATAATACACACAGTGATGTCACAATACAGGGATAATACACACAGTGATGTCACAGTGCAGGGATAATACACAGTGATGTCACAGTACAGGGGTAATACACACAGTGATGTCACAGTACAGGGATAATACACACAGTGATGTCACAATACAGGGATAATACACACAGTGATGTCTCAGTACAGGGATAATACACACAGTGATGTCACAGTACAGGTATAATACACACAATGATGTCACAGTACAGGGATAATACGCACAGGGATGTCACAGTACAGGGGTAATACACACAGTGATGTCACAGTACAGGGATAATACACACAGTGATGTCACAGTACAGGGATAATACACACAGTGATGTCACAGTACAGGGATAATACGCACAGTGATGTCACAGTGCAGGGATAATACACAGTGATGTCACAGTACAGGGGTAATACACACAGTGATGTCACAGTACAGGGATAATACACACAGTGATGTCACAATACAGGGATAATACACACAGTGATGTCACAGTACAGAGATAATACACACAGTGATGTCACAGTACAGGGATAATACACACAGTGATGTCACAGTACAGGGATAATACACAGTGATGTCACAGTACAGGGATAATACACAGTGATGTCACAGTACAGGGGTAATACACACAGTGATGTCACAGTACAGGGATAATACACACAGTGATGTCACAATACAGGGATAATACACACAGTGATGTCTCAGTACAGGGATAATACACACAGTGATGTCACAGTACAGGTATAATACACACAATGATGTCACAGTACAGGTATAATACACACAGCGATGTCACAGTACAGGGATAATACACACAGTGATGTCACAGTACAGGGATAATACACACAGTGATGTCACAGTACAGGGATAATACGCACAGTGATGTCACAGTGCAGGGATAATACACAGTGATGTCACAGTACAGGGATAATACACACAGTGATGTCACAGTACAGGGATAATACACACAATGATGTCACAGTACAGGGATAACACGCACAGGGATGTCACAGTACAGGGGTAATACACAGTGATGTCACAGTACAGTGATAATACACAGTGATGTCACAGTACAGGGGTAATACACAGTGATGTCACAGTGCAGGGATAATACACAGTGATGTCACAGTACAGGGGTAATACACACAGTGATGTCTCAGTACAGGGATAATACACACAATGATGTCACAGTACAGGGATAATACGCACAGGGATGTCACAGTACAGGTATAATACACACAGTGATGTCACAGTACAGGGATATTACACGCAATGATGTCACCGTACAGGGATATTAGACGCAATGATGTCACAGTACAGGGATAATACACACAGTGATGTCACAATACAGGGATAATACACACAGTGATGTCTCAGTACAGGGATAATACACACAGTGATGTCACAGTACAGGTATAATACACACAATGATGTCACAGTACAGGGATAATACGCACAGGGATGTCACAGTACAGGGGTAATACACACAGTGATGTCACAGTACAGGGATAATACACACAGTGATGTTACAGTACAGGTATAATACACACAGTGATGTCTCAGTACAGGGATAATACACACAGTGATGTCACAGTACAGGTATAATACACACAATGATGTCACAGTACAGGGATAATACGCACAGGGATGTCACAGTACAGGGGTAATACACACAGTGATGTCACAGTACAGGGATAATACACACAGTGATGTCACAGTACAGGTATAATACACACAGCGATGTCACAGTACAGGGATAATACACACAGCGATGTCACAGTACAGGTATAATACACACAGCGATGTCACAGTACAGGGGTAATACACACAGTGATGTCACAGTACAGGGATAATACACAGTGATGTCACAGTACAGGGGTAATACACACAGTGATGTCACAGTACAGGGATAATACACACAGTGATGTCACAATACAGGTATAATACACACAGTGATGTCACAGTACAGGGATAATACACACAGTGATGTCACAGTACAGGGATAATACACACAGTGATGTCACAGTACAGGGATAATACGCACAGTGATGTCACAGTGCAGGGATAATACACAGTGATGTCACAGTACAGGGATAATACACACAGTGATGTCACAGTGCAGGGATAATACACAGTGATGTCACAGTACAGGGGTAATACACACAGTGATGTCACAGTACAGGGATAATACACACAGTGATGTCACAATACAGGGATAATACACACAGTGATGTCTCAGTACAGGTATAATACACACAGTGATGTCACAGTACAGGTATAATACACACAATGATGTCACAGTACAGGGATAATACGCACAGGGATGTCACAGTACAGGGGTAATACACACAGTGATGTCACAGTACAGGGATAATACACACAGTGATGTCACAGTACAGGGATAATACACACAGTGATGTCACAGTACAGGGATAATACGCACAGTGATGTCACAGTGCAGGGATAATACACAGTGATGTCACAGTACAGGGGTAATACACACAGTGATGTCACAGTACAGGGATAATACACACAGTGATGTCACAATACAGGGATAATACACACAGTGATGTCACAGTACAGAGATAATACACACAGTGATGTCACAGTACAGGGATAATACACACAGTGATGTCACAGTACAGGGATAATACACAGTGATGTCACAGTACAGGGATAATACACAGTGATGTCACAGTACAGGGGTAATACACACAGTGATGTCACAGTACAGGGATAATACACACAGTGATGTCACAATACAGGGATAATACACACAGTGATGTCTCAGTACAGGGATAATACACACAGTGATGTCACAGTACAGGTATAATACACACAATGATGTCACAGTACAGGGATAATACGCACAGGGATGTCACAGTACAGGGGTAATACACACAGTGATGTCACAGTACAGGGATAATACACACAGTGATGTTACAGTACAGGTATAATACACACAGCGATGTCACAGTACAGGGATAATACACACAGTGATGTCACAGTACAGGGATAATACACACAGTGATGTCACAGTACAGGGATAATACGCACAGTGATGTCACAGTGCAGGGATAATACACAGTGATGTCACAGTACAGGGATAATACACACAGTGATGTCACAGTACAGGGATAATACACACAATGATGTCACAGTACAGGGATAACACGCACAGGGATGTCACAGTACAGGGGTAATACACAGTGATGTCACAGTACAGTGATAATACACAGTGATGTCACAGTACAGGGGTAATACACAGTGATGTCACAGTGCAGGGATAATACACAGTGATGTCACAGTACAGGGGTAATACACACAGTGATGTCTCAGTACAGGGATAATACACACAATGATGTCACAGTACAGGGATAATACGCACAGGGATGTCACAGTACAGGTATAATACACACAGTGATGTCACAGTACAGGGATATTAGACGCAATGATGTCACAGTACAGGGATAATACACACAGTGATGTCACAGTACAAATTTAATTCTTGTGTATCCCCCAAACCAGGTAATTTATTACTTTTTTTATGTCATACAGAATGCCTTTGTGCTGTCATTTCACTATTATGTTGTATTGTTAGGGCCAGGTGGACGGGCAGACCCAGGAGGTGGATCCACTGGGCCGAACACCTTAATGAAGGCAAGGGGTCCGGTAGCCGGAGCACTACGGGTAGCAGGACAGTCCGTGCAGAAGAGTGGAATGGAGAAGTCCCTGGGACCACGGAGTCACTGATGGTAGGCCGGGTGACGGAGCTCAGGTTCGGAGGCCGGGATGTGGTCAGGCAGAGTCCAGAACCGATGGAGCGAGAGGACGGGTCACCACAGGGATCAGAGATGGTACAGACTGACGAGATGGCAGATAGTCAGCGTTCGGGGTTCGGGAATCAGCAGGACCGGATGGCGAGGCAGGAGCGGCTCTAGAAGAGAGATAGGTGAGTATATCACAGAGACACAAGGAGACCTGACTCCTAGCTTAGGAAACACGAAGAACAGGCCCCGCCCACTTGGACATTACACCCCTTTATACCCTGTACCTGTGTGATCAATATCCTGTCTGTGGACGCTGGGCCTTTAAGAAAGGGTCAATGACCGCGCGCACGCCCTAATGCGCATGCGCGAGGCCCGGGTGCCAGAAGCCAGTGCAGGGAGCGGCGAACAGGAGGCAGGGGAGCCGGGCTGGAGCGAAGCTGCCGGCGGACGCTGAGAGCGGGGACCGGGACGCCTGGGGATCCTAGGTGAGGAGGCCTGGAGGCTGTGGAGCGGGGGACGCCGGACAGAGGAGCCGGGGAGCGAGCCAGGGAAGCCGGGGAGCGTGGCAGGGGAGCCGGGGAGCTGGACAGGGGACCCGGGGAGCGTGACAGTACCCCCCCCCTCCACGCCCCCCTCCCCGCAACCGGGATAGGAAGGCACGTATCAGAGGAGTACCCACATTCTCCCGGGGTTCCCAGGACCTATCCTCAGGACCATACCCCGCCCAGTCCACCAAGAAGAACTGCCGGCCCCGTACGGTTTTCATGGCCACGATATCCCTTACCGCATAGATGTCGTCATCGGCAATAGGAGGAGGAGCCGAACTGGCAGCAGCGGAGAAGGAACCAAGGACAACCGGCTTGAGCAGGGAGACGTGGAAGGAGTTGGGTATCCTCATCGTGGCCGGGAGCTGCAGCTTGTAGGAGACCTCATTTATTCTGCTGAGGACTTTAAACGGCCCGATGTAGCGAGGGCCCAGCTTGTAAGATGGTATCTTCAATCGGACATACTTGGAGGCAAGCCAGACCAGATCTCCTGGAGAGAAACATGGGGGATCCAGACGCCTCTTGTCTGCGTGTCTCTTCATCCGAAGGGAAGCATGTCCAAGGGACGTCTTGACAGAGTTCCAAATTGTTGCAAAGTCACGTGCTACAGCATCAGCAGCAGGGACATCCGAGGAAGAGGATACAGGCAATGGGACGGAAGGCTGAAGCCCTTAAACAACATGGAAGGGAGAGCTGGAGGAGGACTCACTGACGTGGTGGTTATGGGAGAATTCAGCCCAAGGAAGAAGCGTGGACCAGTCGTCATGATGGGCGTTGACGTAGTGACGTAAGAAGGAGGTCAAGATCTGATTGACTCGTTCCACTTGGCCATTCGACTGAGGATGGTAGGCTGAAGAAAAGTCCAGAGTCACTCCCAGATGTTTGCAGAGAGCCCTCCAGAAGCGGGAGGTAAACTGAGTTCCTCTGTCGGACACAATGTGGGATGGAAAGCCATGCAGCCGGAAGATGTGCTGTATGTAGGCGTCAGCGAGTTCCTGGGCTGAGGGCAGTCCAGCCATAGGGACGAAATGAGCCATTTTGGAGAACCGATCCACCACGACCCATATGAATGTGTGACCGGAGGACAGGGGCAAGTCCGTAATGAAGTCCATTGCAATGTGTTGCCACGGAACAGAGGGTATAGGCAGAGGCAGAAGACGGCCATATGGCAGATGTTTGGGCGTCTTATTCCTGGCACAAGAGGAGCAGGCTGAGACAAAAGAAGCGAAGTCTGTGCGAAGGGATGGCCACCAGTAGTGACGCACAATCGTACTCCATGTTCTCTTCTGACCAGCATGGCCGGCTGTTTTCGAGGCATGGCCCCAGTGCAACACTTTTTGCCTGTCGGTCTCAGAGACATAGGTCTTCCCAGGCGGTATCTGGGCCAGAGTGACCGGAGCCACCGGAATGATTTTACTAGGGCAGATGATGGGCTGGGATGTCTCCTCCTCCTGCTCCAGGGGCAAGAATGACCTGGACAAGGCATCTGCGCGTACATTCTTATCCGCGGGTCGGAAATGGAACTGGAAATCGAACCTGGCAAAGAACAAGGACCATCTGGCTTGCCGTGGGTTCAGTCACTGAGCAGACCGCAGGTATTCCAGGTTCTTGTGGTCCGTGTAAATGATCACGGGGTACACTGCTCCCTCCAGAAGGTAGCGCCATTCCTCCAGAGCCAGTTTGACTGCCAATAGCTCTCGGTCACCGATGGTGTAGTTGCGTTCAGGCGCTGAGAAGCTCTTGGAGAAGAAACCGCAAGTCACCATCTTCCCGGAGGAGGACTTCTGCATGAGCACTGCTCCGGCTCCCGAGGAGGAGGCATCCACCTCCAAGGTGAACTGTCGGTTTAACTCCGGACGGTGGAGCACAGGGGAGGAAGCAAATGCCCGCTTCAGGGAGCCAAACGCGGCGTCGGCCGCAGGTGACCAGTCCTTTGGATTAGCCCCCTTCTTGGTCAAGGCGGAGAGAGGTGCAGTCAGAGCAGAGAAGTGAGCGATGAACTGACGGTAATAGTTTGCGAATCCCAGAAAGCGTTGGATTGCCTTCAGTCCAGAAGGAGGGGGCCAGTTGAGAATGGCAGAGACCTTCTCCGGATCCATCTGCAGACCGGTATCGGAGATCACGTAACCCAGGAAGGGAAGAGAAGACTGCTCGAAGACACACTTCTCGTACTTGGCGTACAGACGATTCTCCCTCAGTCTTTGAAGTACCAGCTGCACGTTCTCTCTGTGGGTCTGGAGGTCCGGAGAAAAGACCAGGATGTCATCAAGGTACACCACCACACAGACGTAGAGAAGGTCTCGAAACACGTCGTTCACCAATTCCTGGAAGACTGCTGGTGCGTTACACAGGCCGAAGGGCATCACACAGTATTCATAGTGCCCATCGCGTGTATTGAACGCGGTCTTCCATTCGTCCCCTGAGCGGATGCGGACCAGGTTGTAGGCACCCCGAAGATCCAACTTGGTGAACACACGAGCTCCTCTAAGCCGATCAAACAATTCGGGGATGAGCGGCAGGGGGTACTTATTTTTCACGGTGATTTGGTTCAATCCCCGGTAGTCTATGCATGGGCGTAGGTCGCCTTCTTTCTTCTTAACGAAGAAGAAGCCTGCTCCAGCAGGAGAGGAGGATCTCCGAATGAATCCCCTTGCCAGGTTCTCTGTGATGTAGGTAGACATGGCCCTTGTTTCGGCAGGAGACAGCGGATATATCCGTCCTCGAGGTGGTGTAGTTCCCGGGAGCAGGTCGATGGCACAATCGTAAGGACGATGTGGCGGAAGTACCTCTGATTCCTTTTTGTCAAAGACGTCCGCGAAGGACCAATAGGCCGAGGGCAGTCCCGGTAGGGACTCTGGAACCGGAGGTCGTCGGATGGGTTGTATAGTCTTCAGACAGTTCTCGTGGCAAGAGGAGCCCCATCGGGTGATTTCACCAGTGCCCCAGCTAACTGACGGGTCGTGTGTCCGTAACCAGGGGAGTCCCAGCAGGATTTGATGGGACATGTGTGGGAGGACGTAGAGAGCGATGTTCTCGGTGTGCAGGGCACCGATACGCAGTTCCACCGGTTTGGTGATCCACGAGATGGTGTCCCATCCACAGAGGCAATCACGAGGGGTTTGTCAAGTGGAGTAACAGGCACCTGGTACTTGTCCACCGTGGCCTGCTGGATGAAATTGCCTGCTGCCCCGGAATCGAGGTACACCTCGGCCGTGAACCGCGTCTCTCCCGTTGTCACTTGAACAGTCCACGTAACTGGGTCTGAGAGAGTCCCAGCACCTAGGGTGGCCTCTCCTACCAACCCTAGGCTTTGGAGTTTCCCGGCCTCTCTGGACAGGAGCGTAGAAGGTGTGTGCCCTCTCCGCAGTAGAAGCAGAGGCCCTTGGCGAGCCGTTCTGCTCGGCGTTGTTCAGACTGCCGCAAACGGTCGATCTGCATGGGCTCGTGGACGGAGACACCAGATGAAGTTGACTGAAGTACGGCGGGCTTCTGCGGAGGAGAGGAATGCCGTATCGGACGTCTCTCACAGGACACCTCTTTGGAACGTTCCTGAAAACGAATGTCCACTCGAGTTGCTAGGGTAATCAGGGCATCCAGGGTGGACGGCACGTCACGACCAGCCAGCTCGTCTTTAATTCGACCCGAGAGACCTTCCCAGAAGGCGGCGGTTAGAGCCTCATTGTTCCACCCGAGTTCCGAAGCCAAGGTGCGAAAATGGATGGCATACTGCCCCACCGTCATGGTGCCCTGACGTAGCCTGAGGAGAGATGAGGCAGACGCAGAGGCGCGTCCGGGCTCGTCAAAGGTGCCACGAAATGCCTGCAGGAACTCCTGGATGTTGGTGGTCACCGGATCCTCCTTCTCCCACAAGGGGTTCATCCAGGCCAGCGCCTCACCCTCTAGATGGGACATCATGAACGCGACCTTGGCTTGGTCAGAGGGAAAGAGGTGCGGCAGCAGCTTGAAATGGAGAGAGCATTGGTTGATGAAACCCCTGCAGGTCTTGGGATCTCCGGCGTACCGGGGTGGTGAGGCCAAACGAAGTCTGGAAGCATCCGAGGAGGCTGCCACGGGAGCTGTGGCCGTGGATTGTACAGTGGAGGCTCGAGATGCCGAGGATGTGACCGACGCTTGCAGCGTGTTCAGACGGGCGTCCACAGAAGTCATGAAGTTCAGCATGCGGGTCTGGGTCTCACGCTGGCGTGTGAGTTCTTCCTGCAAGGCCGCTAGTGCTTCGGCGGGATCCATGGCCTGTTCTTACTGTTAGGGCCAGGTGGACGGGCAGACCCAGGAGGTGGATCCACTGGGCCGAACACCTTAATGAAGCCAAGGGGTCCGGTAGCCGGAGCACTACGGGTAGCAGGACAGTCCGTGCAGAAGAGTGGAATGGAGAAGTCCCTGGGACCACGGAGTCACTGATGGTAGTCCGGGTGACGGAGCTCAGGTTCGGAGGCCGGGATGTGGTCAGGCAGAGTCCAGAACCGATGGAGCGAGAGGAAGGGTCACCACAGGGATCAGAGATGGTACAGACTGACGAGATGGCAGATAGTCAGCGTTCGGGGCTCGGGAATCAGCAGGACCGGATGGCGAGGCAGGAGCGGCTCTAGAAGAGAGATAGGTGAGTATATCACAGAGACACAAGAAGACCTGACTCCTAGCTTAGGAAACACGAAGAACAGGCCCCGCCCACTTGGACATTACACCCCTTTATACCCTGTACCTGTGTGATCAATATCCTGTCTGTGGACGCTGGCCCTTTAAGAAAGGGTCAATGACCGCGCGCGCGCCCTAACGCGCATGCGCGAGGCCCGGGTGCCAGAAGCCAGTGCAGGGAGCGGCGAACAGGAGGCAGGGGAGCCGGGCTGGAGCGAAGCTGCCGGCGGACGCTGAGAGCGAGGACCGGGACGCCTGGGGATCCTAGGTGAGGAGGCCTGGAGGCTGTGGAGCGGGGGACGCCGGACAGAGGAGCCGGGGAGCGAGCCAGGGAAGCCGGGGAGCGTGGCAGGGGAGCCAGGGAGCTGGACAGGGGACCCGGGGAGCGTGACATGTATCTTGTAAACTTTCAAAATCTAGAGTAGAATCCTTAAAAGATATTCAAAATTAAATAGATTTTTGGTACAAGGGATAACTTGGATGTGACTGAGCGGAGTTTTTGTGAGCGAATCCTCCCTAATCTCACGATATCTGGTAACTTTTGTGAGCAGAACATCATATTCCAAATTATTATTCAAATGATATTTTTCTCTGATTTTCCTAAATGGTCGGTGCAAATGACAGTCTAATAAAAGTCATCACCCGTTACAGTATATATGGAATTTTATTGAAGAAACCTCCCAATGATGACAGTATAATCTTCCTGTTCCAAATTATTAGGCACATTAGAGTGTCTAAACATTTTATATGTTTTAAAGAACTGAAAATGCTGATTTGTGGAATTTGCAGCATTAGGAGGTCACATTCACTGAAATAAAAAGCTATTTAAACCCAAAACATCCTAACAGGCCACGTTACATGTAACATAGGAACCCTTCTTTGATATCCCCTTCACAATTCTTGCATCCATTGAACTTGTTAGTTTTTGGAGAGTTTCTGCTTGAATTTCTTTGCATGATGTCAGAATCGCCTCCCAGAGCTGCTGTTTTGATGTGACCTGCCTCCCACCCTCATAGATCTTTTGCTTGATGATACTCCACAGGTTCTCTATAGGGTTGAGGTCAGGGGAAGATGGTGGCCACACCATGAGTTTATCTCTTTTTATGCCCATAGCAGCCAATGACAGAGGTATTCTTTGCAGCATGAGATGGTGCATTTGTCATGCATGAAGATGATTTTGTTTCTGAAGGCCCGTTTCTTCTTTTTGTACCATGGAAGAAAGTTGTCAGCCAGAAACTCTATATACTTTGCAGAGGTCAATTTTACCCTAAAGGGGCCTACCAGATGTCTCCCTATGATTCCGGCCCAAAACATGACTCCTCCACCTCCTTGTTGACGTTGCAGCCTTGTTGGGACATGGTGGCCATCCACCAACCATCCACTACTCCATCCATCTGGACCATCCAGGGTTGCTCGACACTCATCAGTAAACAAGAGACTGTTTGAAAATTAGTCTTCATGTATGTCTGGACCCACTGCAACTGTTTCTGCTTGTGAGCACTGGATAGATGTGGCCGAATAGTAGGTTTATGCTCCACATCTAGCCTTTGAAGGATCCTACACCTTGAGGTTTGAGGGACTCCAGAGGCATCAGCAGCTTCACATATCTGTTTGCTGGTTTGTATTGGCTTTTTAGCAGCTCCTCTCTTAATCCGATGGACTTGCCTGGCAGAAACCTTCCTCATTCTGCCTTTATCTGCACGAACACGTACTGTATGTGCTCAGAATCAGCCACAAATCTCTTCATAGTACGATGATCACGCTTATGTTTTTGTGAAATATCTAATGTTTTCATCCTTTGTCCAGGGCATTGCACTATTTGATGCTTTTCGGAAGCAGAGAGATCCTTTTTCTTTCCCATGTTACTTGAAAACTGCGGCTGCTTAATATTGTGGAGCATCCAGTTTCCTTTTATTGGGCCTTACCTGGCAAACTAATTATCACAGGTATCTGAGATTGATTTCAGTGATCCAAAGAACCCTGAGACACAAAATCATTAATGAGTTTCATTATTAATCACTAGGACACTTACATCCAATTTGCATAATAATTTGGAACATTGGGTATAGTATATAGACTGATACAGATTTATCGGCCACCATCATGATGGCTGGTGCTACTCTATCATTTCGGCACACCTTTGCGCCCTTGCACACAGAGGCCATTCTCGAAGTGGTATTAGGTGTTATTAAGTTGGCCATTATTACATCTGATCTATATATTTTCTCATTTTCCAAAATAATATAAAAGCAAAATGAAGAAAAAAGAAAAAGAAAATTACATTTCTAAGTAACGACATAAAATCAGGGCGGTTGGGAAATCATTTTTATTTCTTTTTTCTTTTGCATTTCACATTGAAAATTGATTAATTGAATGGAGCGTTGTAAAGCGTTTTCTTCCAGATTTGCCGTCATGATCGGGCGCCGGCGGCGGGGGCTTTTGTGATAAGGAACGCATTGAGAGTTTTCTATGCTCTTCGTAGAAGAAAACAAATAACGGAGCTTAATAAACCATCTCAATCAGTTCTACTTATTATCCGCGAGTGAGCGAGTAATATCTAACGCCATTAAAAAGAGGGGAGAAAAGCGAAAAGAAAAAAAAAAGAAATCCATTGATTTAGTAATGTTATTTGTTCCCCCGTGGGTCTGACAAGCTCCGCTCAATAAGAACAATAGGAGCGGGATTTAGATTTACTGGGAGAAATTGTAATTATCGTATTACTTCAGAAATGTGCTGCTACGCTGCGTCGCAACAATGTATCAACGGAACATTGTTTTGTTGTTTTTTGTTCATTATTTCTTTTTTTTTTTTTTTTTTTAATCTTTAGTAAAGTATTTACTATGGGGATTTATTATTCTTACAAAGAAAAAAAAAATACGGCTTCCTCTATTATTAACCCCCGAATAACTGGTAACATAGAATCTAGAATAAGTCATACATAGGATACATCATAACTCGGGGGAGCGTTGGGGCAGAGGTCTGGGAAGAGCTTCAGTCCACTGTAATGGTCTCCTTTGGTGATTCGAAGTCATCCGGAAACGGGTGCAGAAATTGTCTACTAATAACAGGTTACGTCCCGATCTATCGTCTGGGACTGGAGGTTTCATCCAACTAAATAAGTGCCATCAACCTGGACACGTTATAGCAGCTCAGGTCCAGTCTATTAGGTAGGATAAGTGTAGCGCCCCTGAACCCATCAGGGTGCTACAAGGTTCTGCATCCCCCACAACGATGCAGGGCCGATCCTCTACGGCCCCGGGAGACCAGTACCGGTAACACCAAAAACCCAGGTAATCCCAGTTTTTCCTCAACAATCCCCAATACAGTGGTACTTAGCTAGGGTTGGACCAATGGATGGCCGCCTAGAGGTGAAGCCAGTCCGCCAGTCCAGTCCACTAGTTGACCAGGTGGGAGGAGCAGAATGTGGAGAGTAGTCAGTGAGTTGACAGCAGGCGAGGAGTGAAGGTGGAAGCGAAGTGACGTCCTGACTCGGGTAGACAGTGACCTGGTACCCAGGAGAGTAGTTGCCGGTGGAGTATGGTGGAGTACTCCCGGAATTACGCACCAACGGGGTACAAGACCCTAGGACAGGAAAGAGCTTCAAGCCGACCTGTTAACACCTGCATAGCGAGGGGACCATCAAGGACCTTACTGACCCTAAAGAATCCGAATACTCAGTAGCAAAGGAAGAACTGGGGACAGGACCAGAGACTCCAACCCCACAGGGTTCACGCTACCATCAGGTGGACAGAAGCGGACAAACCACCGAACGGGGACCCCCAGTTGCTCTATGCCACGGGGATCCATTTACTAGAGACAGGTGCAGGGGAAGAAGGTACCAGATTACTACACTGGCATTGGGACGAAGGGGACCTGAAGGTGAAACCAGCCGGCCTCGGGTAACCTGTTACCATCACCAGCAGTGAGTAAAAACCAGTTGCACTATACCTCTGTGTGGACTATCTTCTTACGACGCCCATCACAACACCCATTCTCTGGGGCACAGCCCTGCTTAAATATAGCCGCAACACCGCAAGTGGCATCACGTATAAACATTAACCTAAATCCCCTGTAAGTACACCCCATTACTAGAAGGGCCCAGGGCACGGAACCGGGCAACGGCCACCACTGTGACATTCCCAAGACGTATACCGCCCGGAACTGAGTACTCCATATCCCTGGGCGCGACATAGGCACAAAGCATATGGTATGCAGATACATTTATGGAGAAAAGTACTGGGACACACATCTTAATCATTGAATTCCAGCTTTACCTTCAGTCCCATGGCCCCCGGTGTATAACATCCGGCACCGTTTCCCCTGGGTGTACATGTAGGAGGATGGCGAATAGCGCCCTCTCCTATGAAGACGGTGTAAATATCTATTGTATGTGTGACAGTAGAGGTAGGATGTAGCAGAGCCGACGGGCCCGTCGTTCGGCTCCACTCAGCGGTCACCGTTGGTGTAGATTAGATAGGGCCAGGTGTAGAAGTAGGGTTAAGTGAGTTAGGGGACAAGCAGCAGGAGGAGGATGGGAGGAGTAGGTAGTTAGCATAAGAGTTAGAATAGGGAACACAGAAAATACAGTAAGAGGGTTGCCAAGGAGACAGAGATCGGTGGGAGGAGTAAGCAGAGGGTTACAGCAAGTATGCAGGAAGAATCTGGTGAGTTGAGCGGTAGGAATTGTGCTAGGCAGGACTCCGTGTTAGGGTCTGCCGGAACTGGAGGGTATCCGTAGATATGTGTCAAGACCTCACCCAGCGAACGGGCAGCAGATCGACCTAGGACTGGTGGGACACTGGGACTCAGAGACCTCAGCGAGAACTCGTACTGTCCAGGAGAGGCTGCGCGTCCGGACGTGGGCTAGAGTGAGACACGGTAACTGCATAGAAGGGATTCCGGGGGAGAGGATCTATGAGACTCAGCCAATGGAGGAAAAGTTCCCAGGGCATGTGTACCAGGAGCAGTGAGCTTTCCCCCCGATGAAAGAAGGACACAGCACGGGGGTCCTAGGGACAAGAAGTACGGATACTGAATGTGCCAGAATAATGAACTTCCAGTTATTTTTATTAAGACTGTCGTGTGGTCATTGCTGCCTCTGCCCCGTCTAAGACGGGGATTCTAGCAAAGAGAGATGGGGACGATCCCGAAGGTAACTATTCACACTCATTCTTTCACATGTGCAGAAGTCTAGGGAAGCAAGGCTGGCCATCACATGGCTTCCCCTCTTCATGCACATCCAACCTCATTACCTACGGTGTATAACATCCAACCTCATTATTATCCATTGTATACAACCTTGGCCCCCCACCCCCGGTGTATAACTTCCAGCCCCTCGCACCTTGTGTATATTCTCTAGTTCCCCGCCCCTGAAGTATAGCCTCTGGCCCCTTGGCCCTGGAGTACAACCTCCAGCTCCTCGCTCCTGGTGTATAACCTCCAGCCCCTCGCGCCTGGTGTATATTCTCTGGCTTCCCTCCCCTGGCGCATATATTCTCTGGCTCCCCGCTTTTGGAGTATAACCTCCAGCCCCTCGCACCTGGTGTACATGTGGCACCCCTGAGGCTTCAATCGCCAAAGGGTACTGCATCTGCCTTAAGATGTAGTACTCATCCCGGGTAAGGAGAGGTTAATCACTGGTGATTCTCACATTCACAAACCACAAACAGTTAGGTGCTTTCCCACCGGGTGATGGCCTGGGGTAGATAGGGGGATGGGTATCACGAAGCATTGGACTTTCCCGGTTATCATGAAAACCACCTGGGGGGCGGGCACCACATGGGGAAATGGGAAGATCATCTCTACACATAGTCAGTTAGCCCCGGGCACAGCTTGGGGTGAGGAGCATAGTCGGGCCTTTGGTCCACGCATATTCTCTCTACCTTCTCATTTCTGGGAGCGCCATAGGACCCGCGGCTTGGAGCAGGCAGCTCAGCCCGGGTTCCCTACAGCTACACAGGATTCCAGGGTCTGCGGAGAGTGCAGGAAACACCCACAGCCCATTACATATTCCACAAACACCGGGATTAGATGGACCCCGACCAGAAAGGACTCACAGTGGGAACACCAGCGGTGACCTCGAATTGCTCGGGATCGACTGGGGCCCATCACGGCGGTGACCGGTATGTCCCGGGTAAACCAGGACTGTGAGTAAAGAAACCTTGAACTCGCAGAGACTGTGTCCACCTGTCCTTGTCGTAGCCGTCACCCCGCACTTTGGCACCTGCCATCACTACAACCCTCATCATCCTCCCCGGAGCCTGCTCCACCTGTGGGGAGCAGAAACTGTAACGACATGAACTCTCATGGGTTAAAGTTTCTTAACATTCAGCCAGACGTATTGTTCTTTTGTGTATTACCTCATGTAGTTGTGTATTGCTAATGTGATTACCTTAGTAGCCATTGTCTAGTCTGTGACTTGCAGACTCCATGTAGATAACCTCAGTCTTCCTACCCACATCATTTAAATGAACATTATCCATGCAGCTTGAAATTCCTCCAATGGGAGAAGCAATCTTGTCCAACCAATCCGATGAGGCCGCAGTGTACCCAAGGGGAAGGCTGTGGCTATAAAAGGGAATTTCTTTAAGTCACCAGGTTGTTGTTGATGGATGTGCATGATCCAGTCTAAGCTCTTAGGAGCTGGCTAGAGGATCAGGATACCTTGTGGCATCAATCTAGAGACTCTGGTTCCGATTGGAGACCATATCCACAATTGGTGGCAGCAGTGGGATCCTTCTCAGCCTGCTTTACCCAGGGAAGCTGAAGCGGACTGGTGTTCGTGGACACCCTCCAGGGCTCAACAACCAGGGAGGCACATAAGCATACCTAGCGGGCCATAAGGGAGGCATTCAGGTTTCGGACGCTGCCATGTCCAACCCCACCAGCTCAGCCATGGGACAAGGACAAGAGAGGAGATACAACCGCAGCAGTAAATGGATGCTACAGGATCTGTGCCAGAGGCGAAAGATTGACTACAGGAACGCTGACACTTGGTCAGACTTGATCTAGAAATTAGTCCGTTGGGATGCCCAGAATGATGCAGAGGACGATGAGGATCCCACCGATATTGACCCAGAGGATTTAAACTATGTGCCACCACCATGTGAAACACCAATAGCTGAGGAAGTGGTTTACCCAGTCCACACCCTACGGCAGGCCGGACACCGTACACCAGCCAACCTCCATCCCCACATCCAGACGGTCAAGGTCGGTGATATACAGGCCCAGGGACTTCGAGACACTGGATCTTCCATTACCCTGGTAAGCCAAGTTATTGTTTCCCCAGAAGACCCTTTACCAGATTCCCAATTATCCATCTCCCTGGCTGAGGGCCAGCTCTCAGACATCCCTCTGGCATGTGTGCAGTTGGACCTAAGGACCGACCAGGGAGAGGTCAAGGTGGAGCTTGTGGACAGCCTCCCCACACCTGGTATTTTGGGGACCAACCAGGAAGTGATCGATGTGGGGCTTGTGAACAGCCTCCCCATATCGGTCATTGTGGAGACTGACCAGAGCAAGGCTGATGTGGAGCTTATGGACACCGTCCCCACACCAGATATTTTGGGAAATGACCAGGGAGAGGTTGATGTGAGACTTGTGAACAGCCTCCCCACACCTGTCATTGTGGAGACTAACCATTGCAAGGCTGATGTGGAGCTAATGCACAGCATCCCCACACCTGTTATTTTGGGGTCTGACCAGGAAGAGGTCCATATAGAGTTTATGGACAGCCTCCCCACACCTGTTGTTTCGGGGACTAACCAGGATGAAGTTGATGTAGGGCTCATGCATGGTCTCCCCACTTCTGTTATTTCGGGGACTAACCAGGAGAAAATTGAAGTCGGGTTCATGGATGGCCCCACCAAGCCAGTTGTTTTGGATACCACCCAGAGGGGAGTGGAAGTGGGGTGTGTGGATTACCTGCTCACACCAGTTATTTTTGAGTATGACCTAGGACATGGACTATCCAGTCAGTTTGAAGCAGCCATCACCCACTTCCAAGCCAAGCAGGACCCTGATATGGATCTTTCTAACATCTTTTCCAAGGATAATTCACATTCCCAGTCTTCAGCATCCACTTCTGAGCCAAGAACCGTGAGTAAGCCTAACCACACTGTGGCTATTGACTGGGGGAAGATTGATAGTAAGAAATGTATGCAAGCCCAACTCATGGACCCCACCTTAGTGCTTGTCCGCAATATGGCTGCTCAACTTGGGGGAGGTAATCAGGGGGAGGTATATAGATGCAAGCCTCTGTTGCTGACCTCACCATTAAAAAGGACAATGCCATCAAGAGGAGAAGGATGATCGGAAGCCTATCATGTCTGGCTAATATTAAGAAGGGGGAGGAATGTGACGACATGGACTCTCATGGGTTAAAGTTTCTTAACATTCAGGGAGACATATTGTTCTTTTGTGTATTACCTCATGTTTGCTTAGCTATTGTTTCTCTAGACCCTTCCAGTAATCATTGTAATGTAGTTGTGTATTGCTAATGTGATTACCTTAGTAGCCATTGTCTAGTCTGTGACTTGCAGACTTCATGTAGATAACCTCAGTCTTCCTACCCACATCATTTAAATGAACATTATCCATGCAGCTTGAAATTCCTCCAATGGGAGAAGCAATCTTGTCCAACCAATCCGATGAGGCCGCAGTGTACCCAAAGGGAAGGCTTTGACTATAAAAGGGAATTTCTTTAAGTCACCAGGTTGTTGTTGATGGATGTGCATGATCCAGTCTAAGCTCTTAGGAGCTGGCTAGAGGATCAGGATACCTTGTGGCTTCAATCTAGGGACTCCGGTTCCGATTGGAGACCATAACCACAGTCTAGGAATTTCGACTCCGGCTGCCAGGATTATATCATCATACCAGAGACTACTTAAGGAGGAAACCCAGGTTGGGACAATTCGGTCACCTGGTACAGACTTTGCAGACCTCAGCCAGCTTCCTAAATCTGGCGTTATTCCAGTCACGGTGGGTGCCTGCCGAAAGCGGGGTGCTGCTGGATTAGAGTAATTAGCCCTGGAATCTCTGAAGCACGGACATTCTAAATCCCTGGTGAGCAAGCGGAAGGGTGAGACAAACATCTTAGCTGCTACAACCATTCACCCCGGACGATAGTGACAGCAGCGGCGGATAATCCGTGGCCATGTACCGCAGGTGGCGTAACGAGACAAATCCTCCACCATCATCCCCCCCTCTTCTTTATTGTACACCTCGGGGCCACAAAGCCGGGTAGGGCCACCCGTGACATCCTCCTGACCCGATATCAACAGGCCCAGCGACGAGTAAAAGTAACCCCTTGCCCCGTGAGTGCTACATCTATCCCCTCACCCCTGGTGTATATTCTCTGGCCCCCCACCTCTGGTGTATAACCTCAGGCCCTCGCCCCTGGTGTACAACCTCCAGCCCCTCTCCCCTGGTGTATAACCTCCAGCCCAAAGTACAGTGTTAAACATTGGCACCATGTGGCGGCACATGAGATGGCTATAGCTGTGCAGAAGCAATCTCGTGCGTCTTTATACATACCTCGTATGTGAAGCCGCTGCCTTCTATAACCTTATAAATCATACTAGCTGAAGGATTGAATATTTCCAAAGTACAGTGTTAAACATTGGCACCATGTGGCGGCACACGAGATGGCTATAGCTGTGCAGAAAGGATCTTGTGGGTCTTTATCCATACCTTGAATGTGAAGACAGTGCTTTGTATAACATTATAAATCATATTAGACGTAGATAGAAAATTTCCCAAAATATAGTGCTTACATTGGCACCATGTGGCGGCATACAAGATGGCTCTAGCTGTGCAGAAAGGATCCCAAGAGTCTCCATACAGGCTGCGTATGTGAAGTCACTGCCGTGTACAAATCAGTAAATTAATTAACAAGTCGCTTGTGCCAGGAACAACGTGTGGACTAAATACTACACTCTTAAAAGAGGCCAAACGGGCCCGAGGGAGGGCTGGCACCGCGCGTACACCGCCTTCTGCACCTTTTTATCAGAATAATCAAGAAAGCTGTCAGTCCTGAAGATGTCACGAGTGAAAAGCGCCGCTCTCTGCCAGAACAACAGTGAACGGCATCCATTCTCGGAGACTTGGCAGGTTTCCCACAGAAAAACTTGGCTGAAGACGTTAAATCACTCGTTAACCATCTTGTTTCTCCTGAGTCCCACCTGGCACATTTTACCCCATCCACAATTCACAGTAATGTCAACTTAAGGAAAGGTTGTCAGGCAGATTCCACCGGTGACGTCTCATTATTTCTGCTCGTATGCCTCGTTTTAATAAGGGGAACTAAAAATAATGTCGTAAATTATGGATGTCGCTGCATCTAATCTGCGGCGTTTACAGCTGAAAGAGGCTCATAGGGCCACGCGGCATTATATATCGCTTACAACACGCTCACTCGGGGGACTGGCATCTAATTGTTCATTAGTGAGGCCGCAATTAAAGGCGATCTCCATTTAAGCTTAATTCAGATCTTTGTGGTACATTGTGGCGGTATTATTTAGCAATCTACAATAATGTACTAAAGTCTAAACCTATGAGATGTAAATGTACATTATGACATCCAAAGTCTGCATGCGTTCAATCAAAATATTATGGCCCTATGCAAAATGTCATTTGCCCTATGCAACATATTGTTTGCCCTATGCAACATATTGTTTGCCCTATGCAACATATTGTTTTCCCTATCCAAATATTGTTTGCCCTATGCTAAATATCTTCTTCCCTATGTAAAATATTGTTAGACTTAAGCAAAATATTGTTTACCCTATACAAAATATTGTTTACCCTATACAAAATATTGTTTGCCCTATGTAAAATATTCTTTGCCCTATGCAAAATATTGTTTGCCCTATGCAATATATTGTTTTCCCTATGCAAAATATTGTGGCCCTATGTAAAATATTGTTTGCACTATGCAAAATATTGTAGCCTTATGCAAAATATTGTTGCTTCATGCAAAATATTGTTTAACCTATGCAATATATTGTTTGCCCTATGCAAAATATTGTTTGCCCTATGCAATATATTGTTTGCCCTATACAAAATATTGTTTGTACTATGCAAAATATTGTTTGCCCTGTGCAATCTATTGTTTGCCCTATACAAAATAATGTTTACCCTATACAAAATATTGTTTGCCCTATGCAAAATATTGTTTGCCCTATACAAAATATTGTTTGCCCTATACAAAATATTGTTTGCCCTATACAAAATATTGTTTGCCCTATGCAATATATTGTTTGCCCTATACAAAATATTGTTTGTACTATATAAAATATTGTTTGTACTATGCAAAATATTGTTTGCCCTATGCAAAATATTGTTTTCCCTATGCAAAATATTGTTTGCCCTATGCAAAATATTGTTTGCTGTAGGCAAAATGTTGTTTGCCCTATGCAATATATTGTTTGCCCTATGCAAAATATTGTTTGCCCTATGCAAAATATTGTTTGCCCTATACAAAATATTGTTTACCCTATACAAAATATTGTTTGCCCTATGCAAAATATTGTTTGCCCTATGCAAAATATTGTTTGCCCTATGTAAAATATTGTTTGCCCTCTGCAAAATATTGTTTGTACTATACAAAATATTGTTTGCCCTATGCAATATATTGTTGCCCTATGCAAAATATTGTGGCCCCAAGCAAAATATTGTGGCCCCAAGCAAAATATTGTGGCCCTATGTAAAATATTGTTGCTTCATGCAAAATATTGTTCAACCTATGCAATATATTGTTTGCCCTATGCAAAATATTGTTTGCCCTATGCAATATATTGTTTGTGTGACGCCCTACCAGCCAGGTAGTCACAGATAGAGCCCCGCACAACACCAGTCCCCTCACTAGGTAACACCAGCCAACCACATTAAACCTTAGTCACCTCCCTCAGGGCTGGATGGACACACCGGGGGGCGGAGCCAGGTGGTTGGACACGCCCACCGAAAAGTCTCAGAGAGCCTGAGGCAGGAAAACAGTTCAGTTCAGTTTAGTTGGACAAAGAGATCAGTTTTAGTGTTGAGCAGAAGTGGAGGTCAGGACTGTGTGTGTCAGGCCTGAAGTAAACTGAACCGGTGCCAGGGTAGGAGCCCTGGTACTGCTGGCTAGGAGGCATACGGAGGCCTCTGTCTGCAGGAGCCGGGAGGGTAGCTTGGTGGAACCGTGGTGGACCAGGACAGGGTAGTGGCCCGCCGGCACCGACCCGGGGAACCGACTCGGAAGCCAGAGCACAAGGGGGTGCTCAGACCCTGAGGCTGGGTCCAGGGGCTGCTGGGGGCTGGCTGGTTGGCTGGTTGCGGCCGGGACTGTGGGTCCTGTCCCACCCGGGGTCCCGACTGAAGACAACAGCCCAACAAGGGGGATAGAAAGCCACCGCCACAGCAGAGAGATCCCACGGGCCAGCGTCTGCGGGCAAAGGGCTCCTTCGACAATCACAAGCCGGGGAGTGGACTCCTGCAGTTGCAGGCGCAGGTAGTCCATCATCACAAAACAGGTGCAGGAGAAAGGCAGAGACCACCAACTGGGTGGGCGACCAGACTGCAGCCGGCTGCGGGCACCGACCACCATCACCTTGGTTTGCCAGAGACTCGTGTGTGTTTACTAATAGTGAGTACATCAGTGCCCATCTCCCTGCACCACCCAACTACTCCCACAACGGCTCCCAGGGCCACCATCCCTACCCACAGAGGGGTTAACAACTTGCTGCGCAGCATCTCCCCCGGGTGCCCCATAACTGCAGCGGTGGTGTCCACCTTCACCACAACCCATGGGTGGCGTCACGAACTCAAACACGGCTCCGGCCATACACCTACGTCTCCCCAAACCGCCAACCCCTTTTAGATCGAAGTGACCGTGGACCTCCGGGGCCGGAGACCCTCGAGCCACCCACTGAAGGTCCGAACCCGAGCGGCTCGGCTGCCGCCAAGCACGGGGCGGCACATTTGCTCTATGCAAAATATTGTGGCCCCATGCAAAATATTGTGGCTCTATGCAAAATATTGTGGCCCTATGTAAAATATTGTTTGCCCTCTGCAAAATATTGTGGCTCTATGCAAAATATTGTGGCCCTATGAAAAATATTGTTTGCCCCTTGCAAAATATTATGTGCACTATGCAAAATATTGTTTGCCCTGTGCCTAATGTTGTTTTCCCTATGCAAAATATTGTTTACCCTCTGCAAAATATTGTGGCCCAATCAAAATATTGTTTGCCCTACTCAAAATATTGTTTGCCCTATGCAAAATATTGCGACCCTATGCAAAATATTGTGGCCATCTCCAAAATATTGTCTCCCCATGCAAAATATTGTTTGACTTATGCAAAATAATGTTTGATATGTGCAATATATTGTTTGCTACTACAGCTATGCAGTTTGGAGCGTATTCCATAGGGACAGCATAGGTATGAGCTATAGCCGGCATAGAGAGAAGTGAGGAGCTATATTTATAGCAGAAGGCAGTGGCTGCAGCTTAGATTATAACTACCTGTTAGATTACTACAGGATAGTTTACCTTAACCCCTTCAGTACCAGATGGAATTAAATATGCTCCAACTCAGGGTAAATGACGAGCGAGCACAAAGGCGGATTTGCAATCCAGAATACGCTGTGACCTTCTGATCCCAGATCCCCCTGCGATCACATCAGGCCGTGATTCACTCGTGACACTAAGGTGGCTTCAGTCTTGTACTGCACATACTCCGCCCGGCCACGCTCTACAGCCGGACATGCCAAGCATGCTCACTTCTCTTCTTCCATAGCAGCTGAGTGGCATTTGTGCAGTAGAAAAGCATTAATGCGTAGAAGTGAGAAAAGCATTGATCTATGCAAGCGCTAGATTTCCTGGCTGGCATTTGGCGTTACTGGAGGCAGAGTTTCGTTAAGTGCTCTCAAAGCACTTAACACCTTATTTGCATATTGAAAAAATCGTGATTTTTTTTTTTTGCAGATTCCGACAACAGATAGTAATATAAAATCAAAAAAGAAAGTATGGCACTCTGTTAATTTTTATGGCGGTGCCAGGATAGGGTCCAAACCCATATATTAGAAAAAGAAGAATCCGGCACTCACAATTAAATGCGTGAAAAACAGAATTATTTATTCAATAATGGCTCATTTGTGTGAAAAAAATATAATTCTCTCAATATGATGATGATTTGACGTTTCGGTCATATGAGACCTTCATCAGAATCACACAGCAATGAAGAACCAGGGGACACAAGTATCAGCGCTTATGTGAATTGCGTACCGCCGCCAAGGTAGAGCGCTTTACCTTGGCGGCGGTACGCAATTCACATTAGCGCTGATACTTGTGTCTCCTGGCTCTTCATTGCTGTGTGATTCTGATGAAGGGCTCATATGACCGAAACGTCAAATCATCATCATATCGAGATAGTAATATAAAGGTACCGAGGCGCTCATATCTCACTGACCGACCGTACATGCCCATATGATTGGTTTACATCTTGCCGACCGATTCCCTTTAAACAGGTTTTCTAGATTAATGTAACACTTACAAAAATATGGCGAATACATATGCACAAAAGAAACGTCATTGCCACATAATGATAAAGGGGCTTGGTTGGAAATAATTTCCCTTATTTTCATCCTGTTCTCAGCGCTATTGACTGCTCGTCTATGACTCTGGATCTATTACCGCCAAATGCCTTCTTTCATCTTGTGATACGATTTCCAACAATAGCAATCAAACATCCATATTAAACCTCTCGCCGTCCTCTGATCGCGGATAGCACTGAAATAACACAATGAGGGATCTAAATATAAGACACAAGCATCTATTTTCTGGCAGAGACGCGCGCTCGCTCGCTCGTATTTGGGTTATTTTTACTGTCATCTACCGTTCCGATGGCATTCAGCTCCCGTAATTATCATTCTAATCGTACTAGTCTCATACATTTTACAGATCCTGGCAGGACGCTCCTGACTGCAACTTATCTGTGTTGTCTTTTTTTAGTATTTTTCTTTCTTTTGTTTGCTTAACAAGAAATTTTTCTGTTGTGCAAATGCACGGATGAAAATTCTAAGAAATAATTCCTCATTGGTGACATTTCCTACGTGTACGTTTATACTTTTATTAATAGTTTTCCTGGCATGTATAGATTTTGCACTATTTGAAGGTCAGATGTTAGTAATTTGAGTAATTTTAAAGCAATTGATACATTTCGAGAGACAATAGTGGGGTAAACGGGTTAACACACCATTATATTTTGCATCCATTGTACAGGTCATAAAGAATAAATAAGATTTTAAATTTACCCCATGTTAAAAAAAGGATCCAGTGAAGAGTTATGACATTTTATTCCATAGAATGGCACCACCTAGTGGTGAAAGTGTATTACAACGTGCACGTCCAGTTAATGATCTGAGTACTGCTGGCCGCACATGCTCAGTCACTCTCCCTACAGCCAGATCATTATGTAGTGAGTCGGCTTGTGTGGATGACATAGACGCGTCATCCACACTGCGCTGGAAAGAAGGAGGGTGGAGATCATAGTCGAGAGGAGGTACCGGACCGGAGAGCTGTGACACCCATCGGACCGGAGAGCATTGACACCCATCGGACCAGAGAGCAGTGACACCCATCGGACCAGAGAGCAGTGACACCCATCGGACTGGAGAGCAGTGACACCCATCGGACTGGAGAGCAGTGACACCCATCGGACCGTGGAGCAGTGACACCCATCAGACTGGAGAGCAGTGACACCCATCAGACTGGAGAGCAGTGACACCCATCAGACCGGAGAGCAGTGACACCCATCAGACCGGAGAGCAGTGACACAGAGCAGTGACACCCATCGGACCGGAGAGCAGTGACACCCATCGGACCGGAGAGCAGTGACACCCATCAGACCGGAGAGCAGTGACACCCATCGGACCGGAGAGCAGTGACACCCATCGGACCGGAGAGCTGTGACACCCATCGGACCGGAGAGCTGTGACACCCATCGGACCGGAGAGCAGTGACACCCATCGGACCGGAGAGCAGTGACACCCATCAGACAGGAGAGCAGTGACACCCATCAGACCGGAGAGCAGTGACACCCATTGGACCGGAAAGCAGTGACACCCATCGGACCGGAGATCAGTGACACCCATTGGACCGGAAAGCAGTGACACCCATCGGACTGGAGAGCATTTACACCCATCGGACCGGAGAGCAGTGACACCCATCGGACCGGAGAGCAGTGACACCCATCGGACCGGAGACCAGCGACACCCATCGGACCGGAGACCAGCGACACCCATCAGACCGGAGAGCAGTGACACCCATCAGACCAGAGAGCAGTGACACCCATTGGACCGGAGACCAGCGACACCCATCAGACCGGAGAGCAGTGACACCCATTGGGTCGGAAAGCAGTGACACCCATCGGACTGGAGAGCATTTACACCCATCGGACCGGAGAGCAGTGACACCCATCAGACCAGAGAGCAGTGACACCCATCAGACCAGAGAGCAGTGACACCCATCGGACCGGAGAGCAGTGACACCCATTGGACCGGAGACCAGCGACACCCATCAGACCGGAGAGCAGCGACACCCATCGGACCGGAGAGCAGTGACACCCATCGGACCGGAGAGCAGTGACACCCATCAGACCAGAGAGCAGTGACACCCATCGGACCGGAGAGCAGTGACACCCATTGAACCGGAGAGCAGCGACACCCATCGGACCAGAGAGCAGTGACACCCATCGGACCGGAGAGCAGTGACACCTATCGGACCGGAGAGCTGCGACACCCATCAGACCGGACTGCCCCACAATTGAGTATTATATAGGTGTTTTTTACATGATACAGCCCTGCCTGGGCTCTTATATACAGCATTCCAGAAAACTGTATATAGGAGCTCACTGGTGGTGGCCGCAGCTTATAGGGGACAAATCTTGTGACAGGTTCCCTTTAACCCTGCGACATGATTTAGACTAAGTGCAGAGTGAGACTAAAAAGAATGGTTAACATGATGAGTTTTCTAGTGGGAACTGATTCGGGAAAAGCTTTTTCTTGGGTTTGTGCTCACAATATCTATCATAACATCCTCAAACTAATGGACATCTGTATTGCTGGGTAAAGACGACTCACTGTTCAGATGTTCAGGCTTTTGAATGTCTTCGAAGCACTTCAAGTTTCTAAAAATGGCAAGTTGTTATTCGAAGTGACCAGTCAATTCTTCTGACATTTTCTGCTCAGCATAGGCTCTGAACTTTGGAATAAAATGAATGGAAAAGCTCATAAGAAGCCCGGAATATGACGTCTTTGGGAACATTTTGCCATTTTTTTCTTCTTTATTCAATAGAGTTAAAAAAGAAATAGTAAAACCATGGGAAAACCTTCCGTAAAAAAAAAAATCACCGGTAGATAAAACCGTCAAAATATGCCCAGGAAATGACCAAAAAATGACGAAACACCCCCCCCCCCCAACACAGTAGAAAAAAAAAATAAGTTTTTTGAAGCATCTTCCAGTTGAAAATGTGATGTGATGTACACAGAGAACCAGAAGTCTATGAGGATGAAAGGAATAACAAAGCTTTGCAGGGAACATCATTTGTATTCTTACAGAGTTAAAGGGGTTGTCCATTACTCGGACAATCTATCAGGCACGGAGTAGAAGTCCGTATGCACTGCGTGACATACACGTTCAGGCTAACGGGTGTCTGACGCACTACAAAAAACATCACAAACAAAGGGCGGGACGCCAGGGCTACTTTAACAACTGTGGGTTCTATGGCTAGGGATAGGGGTGAGGGGACAACTCCTGAACTCACCTCAAGATGTTACCTGAGCGTCCCTATACGGGGTGTTTCAACCTGTCGCCGAGCCGGATATCTAATCCCTTAACAGCCCTGCAATCACCCCTTGCTAGTGAGATGTCCGGCAGGAGACACTAGTCCCACTGCTGCACTAATAACCACAAATGGAAAAGGATAGACATACGGGAATAAACAGAAGGATACACACACCAAAATCCACAGCTGCAGACAGACTCCAAAGTAGACGTTGGATGGACACAGGACAATTCCCCAGCAGTTCCTTCCACCAGGATGGCCAGAGTAAAATTAATTCCAAAAAGAGCAAGAACTGTTGAGAAAACTCCACTATTTAAGCCTAAAGGGGCATTGTCTCATAACAGCTACAGTTGACCTGCACTGCTAAGAGCTGTCGGCAACAAAACTGACATTAACTCATAAAGCATCAACAGAAAGGAAACTTTGTTTGAATGAGGAGTCAAGATGGAAAAAGAGCGGCTCCAGTCCAAAATCTGTCACTAGTCTCTATACAGCAGGGAGATGACTGTGACACAACCCCTTCTCAATCACTATGATTATCTCAAGTAACATAATAACCCCCTATACCCACCCGCACTGCCGGCACTGTTCCAATGATGTTGACACTGGCTCCTCTGGAGCTCGTGTGACATTGTCCCCATGAATAATCCGTGGGTACTTCACCGCACCCTAAGGTTTCCAACTTCACTTTTTACTTTTTCTTATGGACAGCTTATCAAAAAATAATGGACAGACATTATTTTTTGGAGGACACGTTGGATAACCATAATAAATCAATATACTTCGAATTGTTCTACAGCTCATAATTCTGATATGAAGACATCAACTGCAGTCACTGTAAACTGTAAAATGATGATAATTACAGACAAAATAATCTGTAGAAGTTTCTTCAGCTTAAAAAAAAAATCACAGACGCCTTCATTTTCTTTTTACGGACAGGGCAAAAAAGTGCCTGAAATTTGTGGACCATTGGCCACCCAACTGCCACAAGCTTCGGACAACTGGAGTGAGAGTTGTGGCTTCTCTCTGACTTTCTCCAGATAACTTATTTTTCCCAAGGAGGAAAGTGTAAAGTGGTTGCTGATAGTGTTTGAGAAGGAATAGTCCCAGTAGTACACAACACCTTTAATATAAGACCTAAATGGTGGTGTGGTTCAACCAGAAATGTTTGTATGATTCCATTGGCTGGACCTATGTGACGCCCTGGCAAAACCAGGTTGTCACAGGAGACTGCATCCATCCTACAGATGCAGGACTCTCTCCTCCTTGCCCTACCAACACATTCCCACACAGGTACAACACCAGCCACAAAGCCTAGTCACCCCCCCCAAGGACAATAGGGACACACTAGAGGACAAGGCCAGACAGATGGTGACGCCCACCTAGGGGTCCTGGGGTGTCAGGGGAGGGAACACAAACAGAACCGTGCTGACAGTGGAAGTGAGAGGAGTGAAGTGGTAGTCGGGGGTTGTAGCTCTCAGACTACCGGACTACCTGAGCTGACTAGGTGGCAGACGGCAGAGCAGGGCCACAGGCGACGGAGATCCGGTCGCGGGAGACCTTAAGTGGTCCGGGGCAGGGTTGTAGCTCGCCGGTGACGACAGTGGGAATCCGGTCCGAAGGCCGTGCACAGTTGGGGTGCCTGGACCCTAGGGCGAGGACAGCTTCAAGCCTCTTGTCAATTAGTCAGCAGGGGCAAGATTCCACGTCTTGTCCCACTAGTAAGCCCAGATAGAGCGAGATGGAGGCCCAATGCGGGGGATAGAGCATCTGCAAGTGCCTGCAAAAATCCCATGGGTCAGATCTCGCGGGCAACAGCTCCCACAGCAAAGACACCGGGAGCGGACTTTTCCCATTTTATTCAGACTAGTCAACACGCAAGACAAAACACTGAAGTGCAGGAGGAAGGGCCCCTGTCCTGTCAGCCGGTGTGTGGGACCCGAGCACACCCCTCCGGAGGTTACCAGTATCTGCCACTTGGTTTACTACTTGGACTTTGTGTGGTTTATTCAACAACAGTGAGTACACCAGTGTCATCCGGTCCAGCCTGCAGACGGTGCCCCAGCAGTGCACCACCACCTACACCTGGGCCCCGGGACAACATCTCCCCTACCCGTGGAGGGGTTACCATCCTGCTGCCCCGCTCCATCAGCCCCGGGCGTCCCATACAAAGGCAGCGGCGGTGTCACCAAACTATCACCGCAACCCACCTGTGGCATTAATGACAAACTCTCCCCTGTAAATAACCCCTTTATATTGTTGTGGGTGACAGGCTGCTGCAAGAGCCCCGTATCCGGCTGCCACTTGAGCCGCAGCCACGATCCTGGATCCAAGCGTCTCGAGTAGCTCCCCACCGTCCGTGGCCTGCGCCCCCGCCCGCGACACCTACCCAACTCCAAGCAACAGCTACATGAACGAGACCCCCTATTATTCTGTTACACTATTCAATCCCATTCCTTTTCTCACCAAATCTATTACATTCTCATTCCATCTATTATGCTTTCAGATTGGATAAACCAGAACCTGCTAGGAGTCTCAGCGCTGCCAACATACTGCCACCAGTTTCTCCACTGGTCATCAACGCTAAAAAGCTTCTTTTTGACTTCAGCTGTAGCCTCTCCTTGGTTTGAGTCAATCACAACCCAAAGGATCAAGTTGGATACAAAAACTTTATTGGGTTGCGCTACTGGAGTGAACTGATTCTTCAACAATGATGACAATAATAAGGTTCTTTATTCACAACGGGTTTCAATGCCATACCGGTGGTTTAATAAAGTGAAAAAAATAAATGTCACAACCCAATGTGACCTGACTTGACATATTCCCCAGTAGATGACCACTCCGAGGCTGACTAATGAGCCTCACCACATTATCCCAGAGCATCCTCAGATGTACGAAAGCACAATATTAAAGGTATACAGTGCAAATAGGACCTTGTATATACATGACATGCAATAAATAGCAGCAAAAACGCAATAAACAGTTGGATAAACAATCTCCTACAGGCACAAAGTAAACAAATGGAGCAAAGAGAGAAATGGAATGTCGTCTACGTATCGTAACACAGTTGTTTAAATAAAACAAACCAGCAACACAGTCCATAAATAGCAGTGCCAAAAAAGGAGACCATTGACCAAGTAATCTCTCTACCAGAAATGGTGATGCTTCATCAACCAACCATCAAACTGAGACCAAGGTATTATTTTTGACTGGCGCTTTTAATCTTTTTGGGGGGAGGCTAAAATTGCGGGTTTAATGTGTGACTTGAGGTGTCTACGCACACAGATACCTCCTCTCTTACCCTTCTATGAATTTGATTACCAACACCAGCTTTTGACATTACCAAAACTACATTGTGATAAGCTCGCAAAACCTCCACCAGCTGGTAAATCATAACACAACCACTGGGTGGCGACACATAAACACATATAGTATCAACATCACCTGACAGAGTATCTCGAAATCCTGTTTCATTTATTATTTTTTTTGTTTTAAGTCTGGTCATCTCACGCCACACATCTTGGGATAAGTAAAGCAAACAAGAAACGTAAGGAAGAGCAAAGTTTGCCAAAACCCACAGATACAGTGCTTTGCGAAAGTATTCGGCCCCCTTGAATTTTTCAACCTTCTCCTACATTTCTGGCTTCAAACATAAAGATAAAAAATGTAAATTTTATGGTGAAGAATCAACAAGTGGACACAATTGTGAAGTTGAATTTATTGCTTATTTTAAATTTTTGTAAAAAATAAAAACTGAAAATTGTGGCGTGCAATATTATTCATCCCCTTTACTTTCAGTGCAGCAAAATCACTCCAGAAGTTCACTGAGGATCTCTGAATGATCCAATGTTGTCCTAAATGACTGATGATAAATATAAGCCCCCTGTGTGTAATCAAGTCTCCGTATAAATCCACGTGCTCTGTGATAGTCTCAGGGTTCTGTGTTGTGAATGTCGTCTCTCTGGGTGCTGTTTTGAAGCTCCCTCTGGTGGCCAGGAATGGTAGTGGAGCTGAATTTGAGCCTGTGACTCAGACAGGTGTTGTGTTGGCGTTAATTGGGAATTAAGGAAGTCCTATTGCAGACAAGTCTGGTCTATATAGGAGAGCACTTTTTGCCTTGCTGGCGCCGGATAAAATTGTATATTCCTCTGTCTCAGTTCCTGGCTTGGAGTTCTGTCCATTCCTGTTTCCCTGAGCAAGACTTCTAAAGATAAGTTCTCAGTTTTTTCCTTGCTTTCTGGTTTACACCTTAGGGTGTTGTTTTTCCTTGTTTTGCTTTGTATCTGTTTTAATACAGGTGAAGTTTGGTTTCTCTTGTGTTGTGAGCATGGGGTTTCGAAACCCCTGTGCTGCCTCTCCTGCAGGTGAAGGGGTTTTCTCCCTGTCTAACTTGATTATTTTCTCTTCTGTATTTTTGTATATTTTTGGTATTGTGTTCTCCTATTATTTACAGGAGTACCTGATATAGTGGGGGTGAGGTCGTTCAACCTCCAGGGCTATTTTTTACTACCAAGAGTTTGGTATTTTTCTATAGGGATTTTGAACTGACCACAATCAGTTTCCTTTCCTGTTCTTTGTATCAAGTTAGTTGGGCCTCACCTTTGCTAAAGCTATTGTTCCTGTGTATCTTTATATGTGGGGGGGCTGTCTACTCCTTTGGGGACTACTCTGAGGCAAGGTAGATTTCCTCATTTCTTTTTGTGAGGTGTAGCTAGTTTCTCAGGCTGTGACGAGGTGTCTAAGTTTTTAGGAACGCTCCACGGCTACTTCTAGTGTGCTCTGATAGTTAGGAGATTGTGGTCAGCTTAGGTTCCAACTACTCCTGTTTTCTTGGTGTTTGTTCACCAATAGGAGATTTTTTTTATCTTCCACAGTTACCTGATCATAACAGTTCTGTTTAAAGCACACAGAGCATCATGAAGACCAAGGAACACAACAGCCGGATTTGGTTGCAAAAAGATTTCCATAACTTTAAACATCCCAAGAAGTACTGTGCAAGCGATCATATTGAAATGGAAGGAGTATCATACCACTGCGAATCTACCAAGACCCGGCCGTCCATCCAAACTATCATCTCAAACAAGGAGAAGACTGATCAGAGATGCAGCCAAGAGGCCCATGATCCCTCTGGATGAACTGCAAAGATCAACAGCTGAGGTGGGAGAGTCTGTCCATAGGACAACAATCAGTCGTACCCTGCACAAATCTGGCCTTTATGGAAGAATGGCAAGAAGAAAGCCATTTCTCAAAGATATCCATAAAAAGTGCTGTTTAAAGTTTGCCACCTGGGAGACACCAAACATGTGGCAGAAGGTGCTCTGCTCAGATGAAACCAAAATCAAACTTTTTGGGCACAATGCCTAACGATATGCTTGGCGTAAAAGCAACACAGCTAGGGCAGCACGGTGGCTCAGTGGTTAGCACTGCAGTCTTGCAGCGCTGGAGTCCTGGGTTCGAATCCCACCAAGGACACCATCTGCAAGGAGTTTGTATGTTCTCCCTGTGTTTGCGTGGGTTTCCTCCGGGTACTCCGGTTTCCTCCCACACTCCAAAGACATACAGATAGGGAATTTAGATTGTGAGCCCCAATGGGGACAGTGTTCCTGATGTATGTAAAGTGCTGCGGAATATGTTAGCGCTATATAAAAATAAAGATTTATTTATTTTTATCACGCTGAACACACCATCCCCACTGTCAAACATGGTGGTGGCAGCATCATGGTTTGGGCCTGCTTCAGCAGGGACAGGGAAGATGGTTAAAATTTATGGGAAGATGGATGGAGCCATATACAGGACCATTCTTGAAGAAAACCTGGTGGAGTCTGCAAAAGACCTGAGACCGGGACGGAGATTTGTCTTCCAACAAGACAATGATCCCAAACATAAATCACAAATAAACGTATCCAGGTGTTAGAATGGCCAAGTCACAGTCCAGACCTGAATCCAATCGAGAATCTGTGGAAAGAGCTGAAAACTGCTGTTCACAAATGCTCTCCATCCAACCTCACTGAGCTTGAGCAGCGGCATACCCATCAGTAGTGACCTTAATGGTTGGCACACGTCTAGTCCACCCAGGACTGTCCCACCACGTCAACCTCCAGTGGTGACTGTAATGAGCCATCACTGTCCGCCTCCATCATTTTCCTCATCAGTCTCAGGTCACCGGTCTCCACTCTCACTTCTGCAATGTTTAACAGTGATACTATTTCATTTCCTGCTACCCATGACCTCTACACGGACGACATATACGACACAAACCGTCAGAGTACTTACACATGATGGATGCGGAAAGTGATTATTTTTTTTTATTGTTTCTATAGCTACCAAGGACAGACGTCTGAGTGATACAGATGCTGCGGAATTTCACAAAATCAGCAAAAGTATGGAGAGAAGAACTGAAGACACAGAAACTACAAACCTGATATTCTTGTACATAGGGAGCAGCATTATAGTAGTTATATTCTTGTACATAGGGGCAGTATTATAGTAGTTATATTCTTGTACATAGGGGCAGTATTATAGTAGTTATATTCTTGTACATAGGAGCAGCATTATAGTAGTTATATTCTTGTACATAGGGGCAGTATTATAGTAGTTATATTCTTGTGCATAGGGGGCAGTATTATAGTAGTTATATTCTTGTATATAGGGGCAGTATTATAGTAGTTATATTCTTGTATATAGGGAGCAGTATTATAGTAGTTATATTCTTGTACACAGGGGCAGTATTATAGTAGTTATATTATTGTACATAGGGGCAGTATTATAGTAGTTATATTCTTGTATATAGGGAGCAGTATTATAGTAGTTATATTCTTGTACATAGGGGCAGTATTATAGTAGTTATATTCTTGTACATAGGGGTAGTATTATAGTAGTTATATTCTTGTACATAGGAGCAGTATTATAGTAGTTATATTCTTGGACATAGGGGCAGTATTATAGTAGTTATATTCTTGCACATAGGGGGCAGTATTATAGTAGTGATATTCTTGTAGATAGGGGCAGTATTATTAGGAGTTATATTCTTATACATAGGGGCAGTAATATAGTAGCTATATATTCTTGTACACAGGGGCAGTATTATAGTAGTTATATTCTTGTACATAGGAGCAGTATTATAGTAGTTATATTCTTGTACATAGGAGCAGTATTATAGTAGTTATATTCTTGTACATAGGAGCAGTATTATAGTAGTTATATTCTTATACATAGGGGCAGTAATATAGTAGCTATATATTCTTGTACACAGGGGCAGTATTATAGTAGTTATATTCTTGTACATAGGAGCAGTATTATAGTAGTTATATTCTTGTACATAGAGGTCAGTATTATAGTAGTTATATTCTTGTACATAGGAGCAGTATTATAGTAGTTATATTCTTATAGATAGGGGCAGTATTAGTAGGAGTTATATTCTTATACATAGTGGCAGTATTATAGTAGTTATATATTCTTGTACACAGGGGCAGTATTATAGTAGTTATATTCTTGTACATAGGAGCAGTATTATAGTAGTTATATTCTTGTACATAGGGGGCAGTATTATAGTAGTTATATTCTTGTACATAGGAGCAGTATTATAGTAGTTATATTCTTGTATATAGGGGCAGTATTATTGTAGTTATATTCTTGTAGATAGTGGCAGTATTACTAGGAGTTATATTCCTATACATAGGGGCAGTAATATAGTAGCTATATATTCTTGTACATTGGGGCATTATAGTAGTTATATTCTTGTACATAGGGGCAGTATTTTGGTAGTTACATTCTTGTAGATAGGGGCAGTATTATTAGGAGTTATATTCTTATACATAGGGGCAGTAATATAGTAGCTATATATTCTTGTACATAGGAGCAGTATTATAGTAGTTATATTCTTGTACATAGGAGCAGTATTATAGTAGTTATATTCTTGTACATAGGGGCACTATTATAGTAGTTATATTCTTGTACATAGAGGTCAGTATTATAGTAGTTATATTCTTGTACATAGGGGTAGTATTATAGTAGTTATATTCTTGTACATAGGAGCAGTATTATAGTAGTTATATTCTTGTACATAGGGGCAGTATTATAGTAGTTATATTCTTGCACATAGGGGGCAGTATTATAGTAGTGATATTCTTGTAGATAGGGGCAGTATTATTAGGAGTTATATTCTTATACATAGGGGCAGTAATATAGTAGCTATATATTCTTGTACACAGGGGCAGTATTATAGTAGTTATATTCTTGTACATAGGAGCAGTATTATAGTAGTTATATTCTTGTACATAGGAGCAGTATTATAGTAGTTATATTCTTGTACATAGGAGCAGTATTATAGTAGTTATATTCTTATACATAGGGGCAGTAATATAGTAGCTATATATTCTTGTACACAGGGGCAGTATTATAGTAGTTATATTCTTGTACATAGGAGCAGTATTATAGTAGTTATATTCTTGTACATAGAGGTCAGTATTATAGTAGTTATATTCTTGCACATAGGGGGCAGTATTATAGTAGTGATATTTTTGTAGATAGGGGCAGTATTATTAGGAGTTATATTCTTGTACATAGGGGCAGTAATATAGTAGCTATATATTCTTGTACACAGGGGCAGTATTATAGTAGTTATATTCTTGTACATAGGAGCAGTATTATAGTAGTTATATTCTTGTACATAGGAGCAGTATTATAGTAGTTATATTCTTGTACATAGGAGCAGTATTATAGTAGTTATATTCTTGTACATAGAGGTCAGTATTATAGTAGTTATATTCTTGCACATAGGGGGCAGTATTATAGTAGTGATATTCTTGTAGATAGGGGCAGTATTATTAGGAGTTATATTCTTGTACATAGGGGCAGTAATATAGTAGCTATATATTCTTGTACACAGGGGCAGTATTATAGTAGTTATATTCTTGTACATAGGAGCAGTATTATAGTAGTTATATTCTTGTACATAGGAGCAGTATTATAGTAGTTATATTCTTGTACATAGGAGCAGTATTATAGTAGTTATATTCTTATACATAGGGGCAGTAATATAGTAGCTATATATTCTTGTACACAGGGGCAGTATTATAGTAGTTATATTCTTGTACATAGGAGCAGTATTATAGTAGTTATATTCTTGTACATAGAGGTCAGTATTATAGTAGTTATATTCTTGTACATAGGAGCAGTATTATAGTAGTTATATTCTTGTAGATAGGGGCAGTATTAGTAGGAGTTATATTCTTATACATAGTGGCAGTATTATAGTAGTTATATATTCTTGTACACAGGGGCAGTATTATAGTAGTTATATTCTTGTACATAGGAGCAGTATTATAGTAGTTATATTCTTGTACATAGGGGGCAGTATTATAGTAGTTATATTCTTGTACATAGGAGCAGTATTATAGTAGTTATATTCTTGTATATAGGGGCAGTATTATTGTAGTTATATTCTTGTAGATAGTGGCAGTATTACTAGGAGTTATATTCTTATACATAGGGGCAGTAATATAGTAGCTATATATTCTTGTACATAGGAGCAGTATTATAGTAGTTATATTCTTGTAGATAGGGGCAGTATTATTAGGAGTTATATTCTTATACATAGGGGCAGTAATATAGTAGCTATATATTCGTGTACATAGGAGCAGTATTATAGTAGTTATATTCTTGTACATAGGAGCAGTATTATAGTAGTTATATTCTTGTACATAGGGGGCAGTATTATAGTAGTGATATCCTTGTAGATAGGGGCAGTATTATTAGGAGTTATATTCTTGTACATAGGGCCAGTAATATAGTAGCTATATATTCTTGTACACAGGGGCAGTATTATAGTAGTTATATTCTTGTACATAGGGGCAGTATTATTAGGAGTTATATTCTTATACATAGGGGCAGTAATATAGTAGCTATATATTCTTGTACACAGGGGCAGTATTATAGTAGTTATATTCTTGTACATAGGAGCAGTATAATAGTAGTAATATTCTTGTACATAGGTGCAGTATTATAGTAGTTATATTCTTGTACACAGGGGCAGTATTATAGTAGTTATATTATTGTACATAGGGGCAGTATTATAGTAGTTATATTCTTGTACATAGAGGGCAGTATTATAGTAGTTATATTCTTGTACATAGGAGCAGTATTATAGTAGTTATATTCTTGTACGTAGGAGCAGTATTATAGTAGTTATATTCTTGTACATAGGGGCAGTATTATAGTAGTTATATTCTTGTACATAGGGGCAGTATTATTAGGAGTTATATTCTTATACATAGGGGCAGTAATATAGCAGCTATATATTCTTGTACACAGGGGCAGTATTATAGTAGTTATATTCTTGTACATAGGAGCAGTATTATAGTAGTTATATTCTTGTACATAGGGGCACTATTATAGTAGTTATATTCTTGTACATAGAGGTCAGTATTATAGTAGTTATATTCTTGTACATAGGAGCAGTATTATAGTAGTTATATTCTTGTACATAGGAGCAGTATTATAGTAGTTATATTCTTGTACATAGGGGCAGAATTATTAGGAGTTATATTCTTATACATAGGGGCAGTAATATAGTAGCTATATATTCTTGTACACAGGGGCAGAATTATAGTAGTTATATTCTTGTACATAGGAGCAGTATTATAGTAGTTATATTCTTGTACATAGTGGCAGTATTATAGTAGTTATATTCTTGCACATAGGGAGCAATATTATAGTAGTTATATTCTTGTACACAGAGGCAGTATTATGGTAGTTATATTCTTGTACATAGGGGGCAGTATTATAGTAGTTATATTCTTGTACATAGGAGCAGTATTATAGTAGTTATATTCTTGTAGATAGGGGCAGTATTATTAGGAGTTATATTCTTATACATAGGGGCAGTAATATAGTATCTATATATTCTTGTACACAGGGGCAGAATTATAGTAGTTATATTCTTGTACATAGGAGCAGTATTATAGTAGTTATATTCTTGTACATAGTGGCAGTATTATAGTAGTTATATTCTTGCACATAGGGGGCAGTATTATAGTAGTTATATTCTTGTACACAGGGGCAGTATTATGGTAGTTATATTCTTGTACATAGAGGGCAGTATTATAGTAGTTATATTTTTGTACATAGGAGCAGTATTATAGTAGTTATATTCTTGTACATAGAGGGCAGTATTATAGTAGTTATATTCTTGTACACAGGGGCAGTATTATGGTAGTTATATTCTTGTACATAGGAGCAGTATTATAGTAGTTATATTCTTGTACATAGGGGGCAGTATTATAGTAGTGATATTCTTGTACATAGGAGCAGTATTATAGTAGTTATATTCTTGTACATAGGGGCATTATTATTAGGAGTTATATTCTTATACATAGGGGCAGTAATATAGTAGCTATATATTCTTGTACACAGGGGCAGTATTATAGTAGTTATATTCTTGTACATAGGGGCAGTATTATAGTAGTTATATTCTTGTACATAGGGGCAGTATTATAGTAGTTATATTCTTGTACATAGAGGTCAGTATTATAGTAGTTATATTCTTGTACATAGGAGCAGTATTATAGTAGTTATATTCTTGTACATAGGGGCAGTATTATTAGGAGTTATATTCTTATACATAGGGGCAGTAATATAGTAGCTATATATTCTTGTACATAGGGGCAGAATTATAGTAGTTATATTCTTGTACATAGGAGCAGTATTATAGTAGTTATATTCTTGTACATAGGGGCAGTATTATAGTAGTTATATTCTTGCACATAGGGGGCAGTATTATAGTAGTTATATTCTTGACTACAGGGGCAGTATTATGGTAGTTATATTCTTGTACATAGGAGCAGTATTATAGTAGTTATATTCTTGTACATAGTGGGCAGTATTATAGTAGTTATATTCTTGTAGATAGGGGCAGTATTATTAGGAGTTATATTCTTATACATAGGGGCAGTAATATAGTAGCTATATATTCTTGTACACAGGCGCAGTATTATAGTAGTTATATTCTTGTACATAGAGGGCAGTATTATAGTAGTTGTATTCTTGTACACAGGGGCAGTATTATGGTAGTTATATTCTTGTACATAGGAGCAGTATTATAGTAGTTATATTCTTGTACATAGGGGGCAGTATTATAGTAGTTATATTCCTGTACATAGGAGCAGTATTATAGTAGTTATATTCTTGTACATAGGAGCAGTATTATAGTAGTTATATTCTTGTACATAGGAGAAGTATTATAGTAGTTATAATTCTGTACATAGGAGCAGTATTATAGTAGTTATATTCTTGTACATAGAGGGCAGTATTATAGTAGTTATATTCTTGTACACAGGGGCAGTATTATGGTAGTTATGTTCTTGTACATAGGAGCAGTATTATAGTAGTTATATTCTTGTACATAGGGGCAGTATTATAGTAGTTATATTCTTGTACATAGAGGACAGTATTATAGTAGTTATATTCTTGTACATAGAGGACAGTATTATAGTAGTTATATTCTTGTTCATAGGGGGCAGTATTATAGTAGTTATATTCTTGTACATAGGAGCAGTATTATAGTAGTTATATTCTTGTACATAGGAGCAGTATTATAGTAGTTATATTCTTGTACATAGGAGCAGTATTATAGTAGTTATATTCCTGTACATAGGAGCAGTATTATAGTAGTTATATTCTTGTACATAGGAGCAGTATTATAGTAGTTATATTCCTGTACATAGGAGCAGTATTATAGTAGTTATATTCTTGTACATAGAGGGCAGTATTATAGTAGTTATATTCTTGTACACAGGGGCAGTATTATGGTAGTTATATTCTTGGACATAGGAGCAGTATTATAGTAGTTATATTCTTGTACATAGGAGCAGTATTATAGTAGTTATATTCTTGTATATAGGGGCAGTATTATTGTAGTTATATTCTTGTACATAGGAGCAGTATTATAGTAGTTATGTTCTTGTACATAGGAGCAGTATTATAATAGTTATATTCTTGTACATAGGGGCAGTATTATAGTAGTTATATTCTTGTACCTAGGAGCAGTATTATAATAGTTATATTCTTGTACATAGGGGCAGTATTATAGTAGTTATATTCTTGTACATAGGAGCAGTATTATAGTGGTTATGTTCTTGTACATAGGAGCAGTATTATAGTAGTTATATTCTTGTACATAGGGGCAGTATTATAGTAGTTATATACTTGTACATAGGGTCAGTATTATAGTAGTTATATTCTTGTACATAGGGGCATTATTATTAGGAGTTATGTTCTTATACATAGGGCAGTAATATAGTAGCTATATATTCTTGTACACAGGGGCAGTATTATAGTAGTTATATTCTTGTACATAGGATCAGTATTATAGTAGTTATATTCTTGTACATAGGGGCAGTATTATAGTAGTTATATTCTTGTACATAGAGGTCAGTATTATAGTAGTTATATTCTTGTACATAGGAGCAGTATTATAGTAGTTATATTCTTGTACATAGGGGCAGTATTATTAGGAGTTATATTCTTATACATAGGGGCAGTAATATAGTAGCTATATATTCTTGTACACAGGGGCAGAATTATAGTATTTATATTCTTGTACATAGGAGCAGTATTATAGTAGTTATATTCTTGTACATAGGGGCAGTATTATAGTAGTTATATTCTTGCACATAGGGGGCAGTATTATAGTAGTTATATTCTTGAACACAGGGGCACTATTATGGTAGTTATATTCTTGTACATAGGAGCAGTATTATAGTAGTTATATTCTTGTACATACTGGGCAGTATTATAGTAGTTATATTCTTGTACATAGGAGCAGTATTATAGTAGTTATATTCTTGTAGATAGGGGCAGTATTATTAGGAGTTATATTCTTATACATAGGGGCAGTAATATAGTAGCTATATATTCTTGTACACAGGGGCAGTATTATAGTAGTTATATTCTTGTACATAGAGGGCAGTATTATAGTAGTTATATTCTTGTACACAGGGGCAGTATTATGGTAGTTATATTCTTGTACATAGGAGCAGTATTATAGTAGTTATATTCTTGTACATAGGGGGCAGTATTATAGCAGTTATATTCTTGTACATAGGAGCAGTATTATAGTAGTTATATTCTTGTATATAGGGGCAGTATTATTTTAGTTATATTCTTGTACATAGGAGCAGTATTATAGTAGTTATGTTCTTGTACATAGGAGCAGTATTATAATAGTTATATTCTTGTACATAGGGGCAGTATTATAGTAGTTATATTCTTGTACATAGGAGCAGTATTATAGTGGTTATGTTCTTGTACATAGGGAGCAGTATTATAATAGTTATATTCTTGTACATAGGGGCAGTATTATAGTAGTTATATTCTTGTACATAGGAGCAGTATTATAATAGTTATATTCTTGTACATAGGGGCAGTATTATAGTAGTTATATTCTTGTACATAGGAGCAGTATTATTGTAGTTATATCCTTGTACATAGGAGCAGTATTATAGTAGTTATATTCTTGTACATAGGGGCAGTATTATAGTAGTTATATTCTTGTACATAGGGTCAGTATTATAGTAGTTATAGTCTTGTACATAGGGGCAGTATTATAGTAGTTATATTCTTGTACATAGGAGCAGTATTATTGTAGTTATATCCTTGTACATAGGAGCAGTATTATAGTAGTTATATTCTTGTACATAGAGGCAGTATTATAGTAGTTATATTCTTGTACATAGGGGCAGTATTATAGTAGTTATATTCTTGTACATAGGGTCAGTATGATAGTAGTTATATTCTTGTACATAGGAGCAGTATTATAGTAGTTATATTCTTGTACATAGAAGCAGTATTATAGTAGTTATATACTTGTACATAGGGGTAGTATTATAGTAGTTATATTCTTGTACATAGGGTCAGTATTATAGTAGTTATATTCTTGTACATAGGGGCAGTATTATAGTAGTTATATTCTTGTACATCGGAGCAGTATTATAGTAGTTATATTCTTGTACATAGGGGCAGTATTATAGTAGTTATATTCTTGTACATAGGGGCAGTATTATAGTAGTGATATTCTTGTACATAGGGGCAGCATTATAGTAGTTATATTCTTGTACATAGGGGCAGCATTATAGTAGTGATATTCTTGTACATAGGGGCAGTATTATAGTAGTTATATTTTTGTACATAGGGACAGTATTATAGTAGTTATATTCTTGTACATAGGGGAAGTATTATAGTAGATATATTCTGTACATAAGGGCAGTATTATAGTAGTTATATTCCTGTATATAGGGGGAGTATTATCATAGTTATATTATTGTACATGGGGGGCAGTATTATTGCAGCTATATTCTTGTATCTGTATAGCTGTATGGTATACACTTTTCTTTAGCTTGTCTCTTTTCTAGTTAGTATTTGTCATTGCCTTCACTAATTATGATTTGCTATTGTTTCGTTGCTGTTTTTTGGAGTAATCTACACCAGGCAAGACCTGCAGTCATTTTTCGCTTTGTTGTAATTTCTTTGTGTTCAGCATTATTGATTTGTCCAATGAACCTCTCTGATCTAATGAATGAACAAACTGAATAATCAATTTGCATTGGGTTAAAATACCATTTCAGTCTGATGTATTATGATGGGAATTGATAAACTTCGAGTGACTCAACAATGCTATTTCTATAAAAAACAAATATCCAAATGATGGGGGATAGGTGGGGGTTTCTTACATATTAGAGAACTATGGATTATAATGTTTTTACATTTTTTTTTACTAGATCTTCTCTAAATGCAGAGCCTGGACGCCTTTCTTGAAAAATGTAATATTACCAGTTATGTATATTAGATTTTATGACAGGGTATTGATCCAGGGAACTAGTCTGATTGCCGGATGTGGAGTCAGGAAGGAAATTTTTTCCCCATTGGAACTTGTTTGCCACATTGGGGTTTTTTTGCCTTCCTCTGGATCAACATGTTAGGCTACAGGTTGAACTAGATGGACTTAGAGTCTCCCTTCAACCTTAAAAACTATGATACTATGATACTATGATAATTGATCATTTGGATTGTGTCGTATTAACCAGTGTAGATGACCGATCAATTATACTCTTCAATACTGAACTTTCAATACATCTGTAAGGAGTCTGTTCTCCCTGTGTTTGTGTGGGTTTCCTCCTATATTCCAAAGTATACTAATAGGTAACATAGACTGGATGCAAGCAGGACCCATTATGCAGGACTAATGGACTGGACCATAGTGCATGTGAAGGAATGGGCCTTTCCTGGACCGCAGGGTTGTCGCTCTCATTCGGGAAGTAGACTCCGTGTGTGGACAAGCCTATGGACGGGGTGTATGGCACTTGTAGCTTTAGGCCAATGCTTATCACCCCTACAGTCCGTCGTCAATGCCGTCAGGTATTGAGACACGCAACGCCAGAGTTCAGTTAGCCAACCAGTTTTGTTTACTTTTATTCTTCACATCGTTATGACAAACATGGCCTTCCTTTGTCTCTCTGTGAGGTACTACTCCTAGTTATGTCCCCTGCTATTTTGAATTCTGTCCTCAATACTCCAGGGTCTGCGCCTTTTCCCCCCTAATGCCACATACCACTTCTGAGCCCCGATGGGTTGTCTAGCCGGATGACTCTCTAAGCCCGCTGGGGGGAGCCATAGGCTCCATACCTCCATATATTACCTCTGGGTTCCCTTACTGGCCTTAGCACCAAGGCCACGTCTTCTCACTTTGAAACCACTTCTTGACTGCCTGTCTCTGGAGCTCCCTCTCCTAACCATAAGTCACGCCATGTCACTTCCCCCTTTTACTACTTAACCCTATCTTATTTAACATCTCTTCTAAAACTTGTGTGACGCCCTGGCCTATCAGGTCGTCACAGGGTATTGTGCAATCTGCCCTTCTGTGCAATATCCACCTTCTCCGTGTTTACGGGTCCCTGACCTTTGGTGTTGCCAAGAACAAGCTAATCAAAATCTGAGGAACACTCTGCACCACACCCACCAGACACACCAGTGGACGGCCTGAGTGGAATAGGGTCGCCCACTTGGGGGGTTGGCTAAGGGGAGGTCAGGAGTGTCAGGAGAAGAACAGTGGAGTGTTGGAGGTGAAAGTCTGAAGAGGTCAGGAGCTGGGCTCCTTGAGACTACTAGGTAGCAGACGTTGTTCTGGGCGTGGTAGGAGCTGGACCCCAACCACAGGGGATCGTGACAAGGGGCACAGACTGTCGAGGAGGACAGCCGGCGGCCTTGTGCCATCACCCGAGCAGGGGCCAGGGCACAACGAGGTACGTGGACCCTAGGGCAGGAAGAAGCTTCAGGCGTCCTGAAAATTTACCCGACGAGGATGGAGCCTTCAAGATCCATTCTCCACCCGCTCCAAAATCGAGGTACTAGCGCAACGAGGGGGATAGGACTTTCCCACTACACGGTCCAGAAAATCCCAAGCGTGAACCCTGAGAGCAAGCTCACCCAGTTAGCCACACTGGTGAGCGGGACCCGATCAGTTTTATACTTAAAGGGAACCAAACATCAGGATTTTGGTACATAAGTTACAGCCAGTGCAGTACTGGCACTTTCAGGCAAAGGCTGTACATACCATTAGTGGGCAGCTTGGATGTTTAGGCCGTGAAATCCAAGTTTATGAAGTTTGAAAATTCATCCACTTTTTGACTGACGTGTGCACTTCTCCAGATAATATCCGGGCGGGTTATGCACTCGTTTCTTCAGATCTTGTTATGACCGCGGGAGCGCGCACGGTCACAACAGGACTGGAGAACAGCTGATCTTACCGATTAGCTGCAGGACGATATCGTAGCTGCAGCTAATCAGGGTACTGCACTACATAGACCCGCCCACCGGCGGCTGAGATTGGTTGCAGTGAGACAGCTGTTACTCAGCTTGGGGGCGCATCTAAATGCAACCAATCATAGGCGCCGGTGGAAGCAGGGAATATGAGATGGAATAATGAGCGGCCGGCATTTTCAAAAGCTGGAGAAGCCGCCGGAGCAGTGTGACAGCCGTGCAGCCCTGTGCCGGTGATCGGTCAGTGATTGGTGAGTATGAGAGAGGGGGGGAGAGGGAGAGACCGACAGACAGAGAGAGAGAGACCAAAAGACCTTTGTGATGCCCCTGGACTATCAGGTCGTCACAGGGTACTGCACAAACTGCCCTTCTGTGCAGTATTCCAAGTCCCTCATGGTTCTGGGTCCCTATCTAAATAGTGTTGACTCCAACAGTAAATCAAATCCTAGATACACCCTGCACCACACCCACCAGGTGCACCAGTGGGCGACTTGAGTGGAATAGAGTCGCCCACCTGGGGGGTCAGGGAGTGGTGGTCAGGAGTGTAGTCAGAGTAGTCAGTAGTCAGAGAGTGAAGAGAGTGAGAGGAGGTCGGGAGCGGTGGCTCCTAGAGAAGCTGTCTAGGTTGCAGGCAGGGGTCTGGGCCTAGAGGAGTTGGACCCCCGGTCGCAGGGGATTGTGGCAAGGTGCCTGGACCTATCGAAGAGGGCAGCCGGCAGCCTAGCACTGTCACTGGTCCGGGACCAAAAGCACGATGGGGTACACGGACTCTAGGTCGGGGAGTAGCTTCAGGCAACACGACAATTCACCTGAGGAGAACAGAGCCTTTATGATCTGTTCCCACCCGCTCTAGAATCGGGGCATTAGTGCAACGAGGGGGATAGGACTTTCCAATCCAAAACGGTCCAGAAAATCCCAAACGTGAGCCCTGAGAGCAAGCTCCTACACTTAGCCATAGTGAGGAGCGGGGCCCGGCAAGTTTCAGACTACTGGACCAACACGTTGAAGTTAAACATAGTGTCAGGAGGCGGGTCAAGGACCACCAGGCAACACTATAGGGGACGGGATCCGGATGAGCTCCCCTCAGCGGCAGCGGTACCCAGAGAATTGGTTTACCCAGTTGTCAGCATCTGCTTATGGACTGAGTGAGTACGAGAGTGACCCCTGCATCCCACGGCTTCCCACACCGAGTCCCGGGGCATTCCCCCTACCCGTGGAGGGCTACGACACCTTGCTGCCCACTTCATCACCCCGTGTGCTCCCAACGGCAGTGGCGGTACTCCCCAAATTACCGTACACCACGGGTGGAGCCACGAACTATATCAATTCCCCTGTACATACTCCCCCTTCATTTGAGTTGCCGCACAACCCCCGGGTCCAGAGACCCTCGAGCCACAGCGAATCCGGATCCGAGCAGCTCGGCTGCTTCCCTGGGAGTGAAACACCTGCGTTCTGTTTCTCAAAAAAGCGATTTATGGAGCTGCTCACAGCTACTGGACACTGTGTTCAGCCCTTACAAGGACTATTTATTAGTTAGATCTACGAACGCTCTCCCGCACACAGTACAGTCTATCTACACCGCCAGCTCCCTATCACTGTTCACAAAATGGCCGCTGGCTTATATAGCCCCTATGATGCTCTGCGGCCAAGCCAATCACTGTAACACCACAACAAAGATGGCTGCGGCGTTACTGTGAGGGTAAGCAACATCAGATGTGTTCATTTGCTGGAAAACAGGTGCCAGGAAGTCAGAAATGAAAATGAAAGTATCGGAGCGGATGTTGTTTTATCCGTTGGATACTGAATGGTGCGAATAGCTTGTTATCCGTCGGATTCCGAATAGTGACGAATAAATTCGCTCATCCCTATTTATATGGCAAAACTGTGGGGGCTGAAGAAGCGAGGGGTCAAAGATGTCAGCAGCAAGCTCTGCAGTCATCAGAAGTCATCATGCTGATCTGGGCTTGATGGTGAAGAAAAGGGAATGACTACAATGAGAGAAAATTTGTGTCATGGTTAATAGGGTGAGAACAGGACCGGGCTCCTAGACTGGCCCTCAGACTAATGGGGCCCTAGCTATCCCTCATCTCAGAGTTACTTCTGAAGGTGAGGATGTCTGAGCCGCCAACCTCACTCTGCTCCTGACCAGCCCTGATCTTATACCCCCTCCCTCCCTAACTCGGGGGAGGGCTGGGATAGGAGTGTGATAAAACTAAAAGAGATAGACAAACAGGGGAAACCAAAAATATCTCTCATCACGTTCACACAAACATCAAAGACAATAAGAGGTAAGAAGGAAAATATGAGCAGGAAGGAAACAACAAGACGATGAGAGGATTCCACCACAACTCCAAGCAGCACGCAGGACTGGGACACAATAGCACACAAACAATCAAGCTATAGTCGGCGTGGAAAGACAGATTCCACTATCTTAAAAGGCGGGAAGTAACTGTGTTAGGTTTCTGACATGTGATCCGAGAGGTATCCAGCAGGATAGAAGAGCTTAGCTCTTGCTAGCCTGACCATTAATGAGCACATAGCTGGCCGATAGCCAAGCCTGCCTGTGCAACTCAGAAACACAAGAGAAACCATAGTGTGGAGTGCCAGGATCTGTATTGTGAACAACGTCTGATGCCGCCATGACACTCGGCGCGTTTTGAGCAAAAGTCTGTGTGACAATTTAAATTTGTGAGTCACTGGGTTGATAAAGGAGCTATTACTCCTGTCAATGTCTGTTCCAAGAAATCCTTGTATTTCACAAATGTCTCTATGAAGCATAGGTTGTAGCATAGGTCTAATTGATCACCAGCACTTACCATTTTCCCCAGAAGGTGTCCTTACTCAGGGTGATTGTCTACAATGAGTTGTGCCCCTTATGGACACAGCCCTTTGACAAGTGAAATGGTAGCACAGAAAGGGGGTGATGATGTTTATAGATATGGGACTATAGGGTGCAGGAGGCGGAAGGGCAGGTGCCCAAGTGGAGGGAGCAGGACCTATGGTCTACTACATCTGAAAATATAAAAAAGCAGCCAATAGAAGGTGTAGCTCCAAGGCAATAAAGCAAAGCACAGCAATTATAGCTGCAGTAGTGCAAGGAACTCTGAAGAAAACCTCGCTTAGGAGGCCTGCAGTATCTAATGTCCTGTTGGTGACATCAGAGGTGTGCATGGTATAATGATGTGGCACAACCATGAAAAGGACAAGTGAGAGAAGCAGAATTCACACATTGTATGTCACCATTATATATGCAATATTTCACAGTGTTATTTGCTCACTGTATGCCACATTTATTGAAGCGCTGTAGGACATCTTTATGTATGTACTATATGACACTAATGTTTATCAATGTCATAAATTGTGCAATACATACAGACATTTCTGGATCGGAGACATATCCACCTCCACATAGAACATATGGCATTAATTATAACTGTGGAAGAGACAAACTAATTATAACTGAGGAAGAAAGAGAAATCTAACACTACATTCAGCCTGTGTTCAGCTAGGACCCCCTGGTGTGGGCAGGTAATTACATTGGTTATCAGCTGGGAAACAGACACAAAGTATTCGGTCTGTATATTCAGACATAGAGAAGTATACTTTCAAAAGACTCATCTTCCTCTGATCAAAGCAGGATTGTAGACTTTTTGGGAATGGTGGTCAGTGATCAATATTGGAGTTTGCATCGATCCAATATTTATGGGAAGTACATTTTCAGCTTCGCGATCCCAAGGGAAAGAACATTCATATTTTTATATAATTGTGCAATCAGTGCATCAGCCACAAATTAATATCGGGCAGATGGATGACCACACACATATCATAATTCCTATGTATGGAAACGTAAAATCATGATGGGAAACATGACCACGCATGATATTTTCCACCTGGAACCTCCAGGGGCAAAGATATCCTGAAAGTTATCTCATAATTTTCTAAAGAATGGAACCTCATCCCATGACCAGCCCCATCCGAAGACACCAAGGGGAGTTATGTGGGAGTTACTGTTATTTAATAAATACAGAAGTTGGAGTTGACACCTTGTTCAATGCCAGAAAGATACAATGCTGTGCAGGATTGTTCTATGGTTCATTGGAGCTCTTCCTTCCATAAATGAGCTATTTTCATGACGCAGGTATATTAATTTTCTTTTGTTTACCCCTTTTAGTTTATGTCATTGTACATACTGTATTGGCGTGTCCTGTTTGTAAAATCTTTTTTATATTTTTATAAATATTACCTACTTTTTAGATTATATATATATATGTATATATATATATATATATATATATATATATATAAAATTTAGTAAGTTAGCTACTCTTGCTCTATAAACCACATCCCCGAAGCAATAAGTTATGTCCAATCAACCTGCATAAGCGATTGGTGGTGGCAGCTAGTAGTTTTTCTTGGGTTAGTTGTATATATATATATATATATATACACACAGCATGTGTTGCAATCGGTTGTATATATAATTAGCCTAGTAGTTTAAGCAGCTGTCACCTGGTCCATCAAAACATCAGTCAATTGTGTATTGTCCCCACATTTGGAGGCAGCGGAGTGCTCTCCGTAACATATTGGTGGCAGCAATGGGATATCATGTGTGATCTCCCAAGCTCTCTCCCTGACAATCAACTTTTTATTATTTTTATGCATGTAATATGCCACAGATTTATGTGCACAGTGTGCCACTTCTATTTATGCATAGGATGTATTTATTACACACTTTTATGTTTTCACTCTATGACAGTATTTTTATACTGTGCTACTTTTCTATGCACGGTGTGACAAGTATCCATGCAATTTGATTTTCTAATTTTGTAATATTTTCACATTTTATACCACTAATATTTACAAACTGACACTTTTATATGCACTATATGACAGTAGTATTTGCTCATTATGTGCCAAATTTATTTCTGCATTGTATGACAGTATTACTTTCATACCATGTGCTACTTTTTGTTTATGTGCTGTATCACATTCTTTTTTACACTAGTATTTGCACACTATGTTGCTAATTTATCATTTCTGTCATTTTTCTGCATGCAATATTTGACAGTATTATTTGAATACTGGGATACACTTATTTTATATACTCTATTACACATTTTTACAACATTATTTGCATATTGTACATCATTAATATTTAAGACCTCTAGTACTATTTTATGAATGCAGTGCACTGCTGAAGAACATTATTTCCACACCATGTGTCCCTATTATTTATGTACTGTATGATGCTTTTTTTTACTTGCACTATATGAAAGTATTATTAGCACATTATATGCCACTATTATATATGCATTCAATTACGCTATCATTTCTTTGTGTTTCAGTTGTGTGGCCAATGCATTTGACGATCATTGCCAAGATCAGGGTGAAATATACAGTGGGGAAATTATGTTTTTTGCACCTACAAAAAATGGAGAGATCTGTAATTTTTATTGTAGGTAACTTCAACCGTGACAGAATAAAAAAAATCCAGAAAATCCCATTGTATGATTTATAAATAATTAATTTGCATTTTATTGGATGAAATAAATATTTGATACAATAGAAAAACAGAACTTAATATTTGGCAGAAGCCTTTGTTTGCAGTTACAGACATTTCCAGCAGTTCTTGACCAGGTTTCCGCACACTGCAGCAGGGGTTTTGGCATCTCCTCCATACAGATCTTCTCCAGATTTTTCAGGTCACTCCTCCATACAGATCTTCTCCAGATTTTTCAGGTCACTCCTCCATACAGATCTTCTCCAGATTTTTCAGGTCACTCCTCCATACAGATCTTCTCCAGATCTTTCAGGTCACTCCTCCATACAGATCTTCTCCAGATCTTTCAGGTCACTCCTCCATACAGATCTTCTCCAGATCTTTCAGGCCACTCCTCCATACAGATCTTCTCCAGATCTTTCAGGTCACTCCTCCATACAGATCTTCTCCAGATCTTTCAGGTCACTCCTCCATACAGATCTTCTCCAGATCTTTCAGGCCACTCCTCCATACAGATCTTCTCCAGATCTTTCAGGTCACTCCTCCATACAGATCTTCTCCAGATCTTTCAGGCCACTCCTCCATACAGATCTTCTCCAGATCTTTCAGGTCACTCCTCCATACAGATCTTCTCCAGATCTTTCAGGTCACTCCTCCATACAGATCTTCTCCAGATCTTTCAGGCCACTCCTCCATACAGATCTTCTCCAGATTTTTCAGGTCACTCCTCCATACAGATCTTCTCCAGATTTTTCAGGTCACTCCTCCATACAGATCTTCTCCAGATCTTTCAGGTCACTCCTCCATACAGATCTTCTCCAGATCTTTCAGGTCACTCCTCCATACAGATCTTCTCCAGATCTTTCAGGCCACTCCTCCATACAGATCTTCTCCAGATCTTTCAGGTCACTCCTCCATACAGATCTTCTCCAGATCTTTCAGGTCACTCCTCCATACAGATCTTCTCCAGATCTTTCAGGCCACTCCTCCATACAGATCTTCTCCAGATCTTTCAGGTCACTCCTCCATACAGATCTTCTCCAGATCTTTCAGGCCACTCCTCCATACAGATCTTCTCCAGATCTTTCAGGTCACTCCTCCATACAGATCTTCTCCAGATCTTTCAGGTCACTCCTCCATACAGATCTTCTCCAGATCTTTCAGGCCACTCCTCCATACAGATCTTCTCCAGATCTTTCAGGTCACTCCTCCATACAGATCTTCTCCAGATCTTTCAGGTCACTCCTCCATACAGATCTTCTCCAGATCTTTCAGGTCACTCATCCATACAGATCTTCTCCAGATCTCTCAGGTTTCGGGGCTGTCACTGGGCAACATTGAGTTTCAGCTCCCTCCAAAGATTCTCTCTTGGTTTCAGGTCCGGAGACGGGATAGCTCACTACAGGACCTTGAAATTCTTTTAATGGAGCCGTTCCTTAATTTCCCTGGCTGTGTGTTTCGGGTCATTGTCGTGATGGAAGACCCAGCCACGACCCATCTTTAATGCTCTTACTGAGGGAAAGAGGTTGTTGGCCAAAATCTCCTAATACATGACCCCATCCACCTCCCTTCAATATGGTGCAGTTGTCCTGTCCCTTTTGTATTAAAGCATCCCCAAAGTATGATGTTTCCACCCAGATGCGTCATGGCTGGGATGGTGTTCTTGGGGTTGTACTCAACCTTTTTCTTCCTCCAAACACAGCAAGTGGAGTTGATACCAAAAAGTTCTATTTGGTCTCATCTGACCACTTGAACTTCTCCTATGCCTCCTCTGGATCATCCACATGGTCATTGGCAAACTTCAAATGGGCCTGGACATGTGCTGGCGTGAGCAGGGGGACCTTGTGTGCCCTGCATGATTTTAATCCATGATGGCTTAGTGTGTTACTAACGGTAATCTTTGAAACTTTGGTCGAAGCTCTTTTCAGGTCACTGATCAGGTAATCTTTGAAACTGTGGTCCCAGCTCTTTTCAGGTCACTGATCAGGTCCTCCCATGCAGTTCTGTTCTGATTTCTCACCTTTCTCAGAATCATTATTTCCCCATGCTGGCTCAGTGGTTAGCAGTGCTAGGTTGAAAACCATCCAAGAACAACATCTTCAAGGAGTTTGTATGTTGTCCCTGTATTTGTGTTGGTTTCATCCTGTTACTCTGGTTTCCTCCCACACTCCAAAAGACATACTGATAGGGATTTAGATTGTGAGCCTCATTGGGGACAGTGTTGCTGATGTATGTAAAGCGCTATGGAATTAATGGGTCTATATAAGTGAATAAATATTATTATTAACTTGCTAGGATTTCCAGACTGAGTAAGATTGACAATCATCCTGTGTTTCTTCCATTATCTAATAATTGAGTCAACAGTTGTTGCCTTCTCACCAAGCTGCTTGCCTATTGTCCTGTAGCTTATCCTAGCCTGGTGCCTGTCTCCAATTTTGTCCCTGGTTTACTAAGACAGCTCTTTGGTCTTGGCCATGGTAGAGAGGTTGGAGTGTGATTGATTATTTGGACAGGTGTCTTGTCTACAGGTAGCAAGTTCATACAGCTGCAATTAATACAGGTAATGAGTGCAGAGAAGGAGAAAAAAATAACAGGTCTGTGAGAGATAGAATTCTTGCTCGTTTGTTGGTGTTAAAATACTTATTTCATGTAATAAAATGCAATTTAATTATTTATAAATGAGACAATGGGATTTCCTGGATTTTTTTTGGATTCTGTCTGTCACAGTTGAAGTTACCTACGATAAAATTATAGCCCTCTCCATTCTTTGTAGAAGGGAAAAATCGGCAGAGGTTCAAATACTTATTTTCTCCACTGTATGCAGCTATTATGTATGTACTGTTTGGTTTTATCTTATGGACACTGTGTGGCACCTTTTATTTGTGTCCAGTAGTCTATCCCACAATAATGAATTTACGTAATGCCGTTCAATGAGTCAACGATAAGAGGCAGAAAAAACATTGCCCTTTTTGTAGGTATCATAAAGAATTTATTGTTGTTCCCTCTAAGGCGGGATGTGACCACATTGTAGGCAAAGATGTAGATCTTCCAGCTATCATGTAATGATCACCATCCACTCCTGGACGAAACTCAGCCACATCATTAAGGATAAATCCAAAGCTATGGCGCTGGGAGCCGAACAATAGGCTCCAGGTGAAGACCAATATTGTATGAAAAGCCAATAACAAAGTAAAATACTAACACAGAACGCGAAGATTGTTTCCTAGGGATCAAAAAGAAATTTCCTCCTTGAGTGTCTGCTGATAGAGATCAACAGGCAACTCATAAGAAACTGATGAAAGAAAGGTCATACAGAGGTGGCGGGAATACACAGAAGACATCTCCAGAAACCACATCAATAACCGAGAGCCCGAGGAGACTTCTCTGCTGCCTGAGATGGAGAGGAAAGCTTACTAAAGAGGAAACACAATACGAGGGATCTACAGCTCATAACGAGCAGAACATAGAAGAGATAGCTGGATAGAGAAGACAGATATTAGCTAAATAAATAGTAATAGCTAGTCAGATTTGTAACTAACAAAAGTTACAAGTTAACCTGGTGAGGTTGATTTTCTAAACTAAAAATCAGGGTGGACCTAATGGACTCAAGGCAATGGCATAGCAGGGAGGGTTTGTTGGATGGCATGTCGATCAGCAAGGACCAGGTGTCACTGGGTATGTAATAACAGAAGAGGGGCTCCTAGGCTGGCCCTCAGACTCGAAATCCTTTGCTATCCCGTATCTCAGAGGTAGGCTTGATGGTAGCCAGAGAAAAAAAGGGAACCAGCACGATCTGAAATTGGCATGCATCATATAAAAAGTGAAAATTCACAAATTTATTCCAACTGTACTATAATAAAAAAATGAGATTTTTAGCAAATAATTGATCAATTTTTTGAGCCACCCCTGCCAACGTCACGGCAAATCTCAATAGGGGGGTCCTACTCTACATTCTGTATTTCATGTGCCATGCGGCCTCCTAGATAAAGTTAAAAGCAGAACCATAATAGAGCACACATACCTGCAACCTGTATATAGCCGCTTCCATGTTGCAAAAAAGGCACTTGTGGATAGAGACCAGCCCAGGTCCCAGCATGTGGAGCAAGCTCTGCACCATACCAGGACTATATCAGAACTGATCCTCCCAGTGCCAAACAGCAACCATTGATAAAGGCGGACCAGATCCAAGATGGTGCTTAATTAGCATTGCCTGTGGAAAGGGGTGAGGTAACTGAGTCTGAACAGCTACCAACAGGAGGAATACAGTGCAAACCAAAATCAGGCGTGCATGGTATGGTGCTGGTCAGACACCAGATTTGTAGCATAACTACGGTCAAAACAGAGAAAAAAAGGGAACCAGCACGATCTGAAATTGGCATGCATCATATAAAAAGTGAAAATTCACAAATTTATTCCAACTGTACTATAATAAAAAAATTTTTGCAACATAGAAGCGGTTATATACAGGTTACAGGTATGTGTGCTCTATTATGGTTCTGCTTTTAACTTTATCTAGGAGGCCGCATGGCACATGAAATACAGAATGTAGAGTAGGACCCCCCTATTGAGATTTGCCGTGACGTTGGCAGGGGTGGCTCAAAAAATTGATCAATTATTTGCTAAAAATCTCATTTTTTTTATTGTAGTACAGTTGGAATAAATGTGTGAATTTTCACTTTTTATATTATGCATGCCAATTTCAGATCATGCTGGCTCCCCTCTCTCTCTGTTTGGTCGTAGTTATGCTACAAATCTGGTGGCCGGTCACCACCATGCCATGCATGCCTGATTTTGGTTTGCTATGTATTCCTCCTGTTGGTAGCTGTTCAGATTCAGTTACCTCACCCCTTTCCACAGGCAATGCTAATTAAGCACCATCTTGGATCTGGTTCGCCTTTATCAATGGTTGCTGTTTGGCACTGGGAGGATCAGTTCTGATATAGTCCTGGTATGTGTAGGGCTTGCTCCACATGCTGGGACCTGGGCTGGTCTCTATCCACAAGTGCCTTTTTTGCAACATAGAAGCGGTTATATACAGGTTACAGGTATGTGTGCTCTATTATGGTTCTGCTTTTAACTTTATCTAGGAGGCCGCATGGCACATGAAATACAGAATGTAGAGTAGGACCCCCCTATTGAGATTTGCCGTGACGTTGGCAGGGGTGGCTCAAAAAATTGATCAATTATTTGCTAAAAATCTCATTTTTTTTATTGTAGTACAGTTGGAATAAATGTGTGAATTTTCACTTTTTATATTATGCATGCCAATTTCAGATCATGCTGGCTCCCCTCTCTCTCTTGATGGTAGCCAGGTCTAAGCCCCCAGCATGACCTTGATGAAGTCAGAGTTGCAACACGCTGTAACCTTGCAGGCAGATGCACAGTAATGTGTGATTTTAGCATTCGGCAGCGATCAGAAGATGAGGACCAAATGGATGACTGTGAGGAATAGGGGCTCCGGAGAGATGAGCGTTAAGATGATATATGTTTCACAGGGTATGAAATGACAGAACAGGGGCTCTTAAGGCCCTGTCACACACACAGATAAATCTTTGGCAGATCTGTGGTTGCAGTGAAATCATGGACATATTGTTCCATTTTCACAAGGCCACAAACCTGGCACTGATTGTCCACAATTTCACTGCAACCACAGATCTGCCACAGATTTATCTGTGTGTGTGACAGGGCCTTTACTCTAGCCCTCAGACTCGAGATCCCGTTCTGTCCCTTATCTCAGAGATAGACTTGATGGTAGCCAGGTCTGAGCCCCCAACGTGACCCTGACTCCTGTCCGAGCCCTGATCTTATTCCCCCTCTCCCAATCCTTGGGTCGGGCTGGAAACACAGTAACAAAACGACATGGACAAGGGAGAATGAAAACGCGTACACTCTGCACTCAAACACAAAGGAGAGACAATATGTGTACAGGGGAACACCAAAAAGGGGAGAAAGTAATGCACAAAAGGGGAACATTCACACCATTCAAAATAGCAATTACAGATAACCAAAGACTGGATCACCACAAAGACTGTAAATGCAGGAGCTATGATGAAGCTATTTTCAGTGCATACTGGAAGAAAGCAGTACCTTAAATAGGAACGAGACAGCTGCACATGACAATTAGTAACCTGAACTCCTGATTCCTGCTCACCAGTCTGCAGGAATTAACTCCTGCAAGGTTAAAGACCAGTAAACCTGAATCAGCCAACGCCTGGCTCTGACTAACAACTCTATAGCATCAGGTTGCTTGTCAGACTCTGTAGTGTGAATAGAGTCTGACGTGACGACACCGTGCCACCAAGTGCATGCAAAGCCGAACATCACATGACACCAGGCCAGCAGGTTATGCAGGGCAGCAGGCAGACAAGCGCAGCAGTAAACACCAGAAGACACAAAGCCAGGAGTGTGGCTATATAGATGAACTATAGATGAACTGTGCAGTATGTCTGCACTCAATCTACAAACAAATAATTGATTGTTAATGGCAGAGATCTTTGCTATCAACAGACAAATGGTCAATGGCAGAGACGTAGGCAATCAGCAAAAAATGGTTGACTGCAGGCTGCAATAGTAAACAGATAAACTGAATAAACAAAATGAGATGCACTGCAACACTACTAATACTATATCATGCGAAATACATGAAATTAAGTGAGAAGAAGAAATGAGCCTTGCACCATTGATATTCACAAAGAAACATGTATTAACGCCATACCATAAAAACAATTAAAATGGACATAGAGACATAGGCAATCAGCAAAAAATTATTAATTGCAGGCTGCAGTGATAAACATAAACTGAACATGTGGTTGCAGAAAAGATTACTCATTGTTGCAGCAGCGTTGTAGTGTGAACAGCAACAGTATAGCAGAGAAGAGTTTGGTATGTTTATGTGACGCCCTGGACTATTCAGGTCGTCACAGGGTTCTGTACAATCTGCCCTTCCTATGCAGGACTCAAACCCCCATGGTTCTGGGAACCTAACCTGCGGTACTGCCTCCACCAGCATTCACAAATTCTAGATACATCTTGCACCACACCTGTCAGGCACACCAGTGGGCTTCTTAAGCAGAAATAGGGCCGCCCACCTAGGGGTCAGACAGGGAGGTGGGAGGTGTCAAGTCAGTTCAGTGGTAGCCCTCGAGCTGTGAGGAGCTCTGAGGAAGCTGGGAGTTGGAGCTCCCAGGGGAGAAGTAAACTAGGTCGCAGACAGTGGTCTGGACCTAGAGGATCAGACCCCTGGTCGCAGGGGATTGAGGCTAGGTGCCTGGAACCCGTCAAGGAGGACAGTCAGCAGCCTGATCCTATCACCGGTCCGGGACTGAAGGCACGACAGGGTACATAGACACTAGGTTGGGGAGAAGCTTCAGGCGACTCGAAAAATAACCTGCGGAGGACAGGGCCTCTGTGGACTGTTCCCACCAGCTCCAGAATCGGGGCACTAGTGCAACGAGGGGGATAGGGCTTTCCTAGCAAGCGGCCCACTGAAATCCCAAGCGTGAGCCCTGAGAGCAGGCTCCTTCACTTAGCCACAGTGGGGAGCGGGACCCGGACATCTCCAAGTTACTGGGCCACAATGAACAATCTAAACTTTTGTGCCAGGAGACAGGTTACGGAACACCAGGCAGCACTGCAGGGGACGGGACCCGGACGAGCTCCCCTCAGGAGACAGCGGCAGTCAGAGACTTGGTTTATATTGGTGTCAGCGTCTGCTTCATTGCTGAGTGAGTACCCGACTGACCCCTGCCCTGCTTCCCCGCATCACCATCCAGAGTCCCGGGGCCTACCCCTACCCGTGGATGGTAATGTCATCTTGCTGCCCCACTCCATCACCCCGGGTACTCCCAACGGCAGCGGCGGTACTCCCAATTACCGTACACCATGGGTGGCATCACAAACTATACTTCTCCCCTGTAAATAACCCCCTTTTACATTTGAGTGTGGCCCCTAGCTCCTGTATCCAGAGACCCTTGAACCACGTGTAATCACCACCCCCGGATCCGGGCGGTTCCATCCGCTGCAGGGGCGGCACATTTACAGCAGATACTTTGTTAATTGCAAGTTTCAGACAGAAAGTAAAAGCAGATAGCTGATAAACAAGCAGGAGTTTGCTTTTGGGACAAATAGACATCTCAGAGAAGTGAATGAGGTAAACTCAAAAAGCACACGTGGAACTAAAGGGAAAACTCACTGAATTCTCTGACAGCACTTACATGTGTGAGTTGGCCATAAAAGGCTTTGGGTGATGATTAGTGATGAGCGAGTACTAAAAAGCTCGGGTGCTCGAGGCTCGGGCCGAGCATCCCAAGATACTCGTGTACTCGGCCCGAGCACCGAGCCCAATGTTATCCTATGGGAGACCCGAGTATTTTTATGAAATGACCACCGGCAGCATGTAGAAACCCTAAAAATGTCACAAAAGTCTCAGAAGAGTGCTCAAATGACATGGCAACAGCATGGGGAAGACCCCTTGAAGCATTTATCACTCAAAAGTCACAGCTGTGAACAATTTTGTCCGCGTTTTACGCCATTTTTACGGACTCACCAGAAAACCTTCCAAAATGACACCAAAATGAATTTTCATGGCGGAAATGTAAAGGGCACATACCCAATAGTGAGATAGAGCTGGTGTATGTTACTTTTGGAGATTACATGAAAGATTTTACGTGAAAACATTGTGCGGCACTCCGATGTCCCTGAGAAGAGACGTACATGAAGGCCTCTTGAGTCTAATGTGCCCATTTTGAGGAAGTGGGTCTATTGTAGTATAGCCCTTTGGCAGGGCAGTCCAAAATTGTGAGGTTCACAAATGCCCCTGCATACAGACGTGCATGAGGGCCTGTAAACCTGAAGTGCCCATTGTAAGGAAGTGGGTCTATTGTAGTATAGCCCTTTGGCAGGGCAGCCAAAAATTGGGAGGCTCCACATTGTCCCTGGATAGAGACGTGCATGAGGGCCTGTAACCCTGAAGTGCCCATTGTAAGGAAGTGGGTCTATTGTAGTATAGCCCTTTGGCAGGACAGCCAAAAATTGGGAGGCTCCACGTTGTCCCTGGATAGAGACGTGCATGAGGGCCTGTAAACCTGAAGTGCCCATTGTAAGGAAGTGGGTCTATTGTAGTATAGCCCTTTGGCAGGGCAGCCAAAAATTGGGAGGCTCCACATTGTCCCTGGATAGAGACGTGCATGAGGGCCTCAAAACATTGTTCCCATTGCAAAGGAGTGGGTCTCCTGTCGTTGTAATGTCCATTCTGAAAGAATGGGCGAAAAAATTTACCACTGGGGGTATACCTGAAACAAAGGCCTAACTATTGTAACGGTCATCATGGTGGCGCATGAGGAGAAGGAGGAGCAGTCCAGCGATTATCCAAAGTCCAGAAGTGTGTACCCATGGGTGAGTGGAGGTACATGGCAAATTCCCGTTTCAAACTTTAAATTCCGCTCTCATTTGCTGGTGGTGTGGTGAAGTCTGGCCCAATCCAACCCTTGTTCATCTTGATCAGAGTCAGCCAGTCAGCATTTTCAGTTGACAGGCGGGTGCGTTTATCTGTAATGATTCCACCTGCGGCACTAAAAACACGCTCTGACAAAACGCTAGCGGCAGGGCAGGCCAGAACTTCCAAGGTGTAGAGAGCCAATTCATGCCACGTGTCCACCTTGGATACCCAATAATTGTAAGGCACAGAGGAATGTCGGAGTACAGTTGTTCGATCTGCAAGGTACTCCTTGAGCATCTGGGCAAACTTAGGATTTCTTGTGGCACTACCCCGCACCTCAGGGGCTGTGGTACGTGAGGGGCTGAGAAAACTGTCCCACATCTTAAAGACTGTTCCCCTACCTCTGGCGGATTGGACTTGTGCCTCTCTCGGCTGTACGCCTTGGTTGTCCACTGATTCCTGGCCTATGCCGCTAGCGTTTTGTGAGGGGAATGCTTTGCCTACTTCCGTGACTATGGCCTTCCGGAACTGCTGCATTTTGGTTGACCTCTCCGCCTCGGGAATAAGAGACATAAAGTTCTCCTTGTAGCGTGGGTCTAACAGTGTTACCAACCAGTAATGATTGTCGGCCAAGATGTTCTTAACGCGAGGGTCACGAGACAGGCAGCTTACCATAAAGTCAGCCATGTGCGCCAGACTCTTAACAGCCAGTACTTCAGTATCCTGACCAACACGATGACTGAACATACTGTCCTCCTCCTCCTCCTCCTCCTCCTCCTCATCTACCCTGTCCTCTGGCCAGCCACGCTGAACCGAGGATATGACTGGTGTGCATGTCATATCCTCAATTTGGCCGGAGAGTTGCTCCATGTCTTCATCCTCCTCCTCGTCATAGTCCTCCACTGCACGTTGTGATGAGACGAGGCTGGGCTGTGTGTTATCACCCACACCCACTACTGTTTCTTGCTGCAACTCATCGCGCTCCGCCTGCAATGCATCATGTTTGTTTTTGAGCAGAGACCGTTTTAGAAGGCAGAGAAGCGGTATGGTGATGCTAATAATGGCGTCATCACCACTCACCATCTTGGTGGAGTCCTCAAAGTTTTGGAGGATGGTACATAGGTCGGACATCCATCTCCACTCCTCAGGTGTTATGTGTGGAGTTTGACCCATTTCCCGACGGCTTAGGTGATGCAGGTACTCAACAACTGCCCTCTTCTGCTCACATATCCTGACCAACATGTGCAGAGTTGAATTCCAACGCGTGGGGACATCACACACCAGTCTGTGAGCCGGAAGATGCAAACGGCGCTGAAAGCCGGCAAGGTCGGCTGAAGCAGTAGGTGACTTTCGAAAATGTGCAGACAGGCGGCGAACTTTTACCAGCAGATCAGACAGCTCTGGGTATGACTTTGGAAACCGCTGAACCACGAGGTTGAGCACATGGGCCACGCATGGAACATGTGTCAGCTGGCCTCGCCTCAAAGCCGCCACCAGGTTCCGGCCATTGTCACACACGACCTTTCCTGGCTTTAGGTTCAGAGGTGTGAGCCAGTGATCTGCCTGCTGTTTCAGAGCTGTCCACACCTCTTCTGCATTGTGGGGTTTGTCACCTATGCAGATTAGCTTCAGCACAGCCTGTTGCCGCTTCGCCGAGGCAGTGCTGCAGTGCTTCCAGCTTGGGACTGGTGTGGAGGGTAAAGTGGATGAGGATGCGCAGGAGGAGGAGGAGGCTGAAGAGCATGACATTCCGGAGCTGTAGATTGTGGGTGAAACCCTGACTGAGGTAGGGCCTGCAAACCTTGGTGTGGGAAGGACGTGTTCCGTCCCTCGCTCAGACTGGTTCCCAGCTTCCACAATATTAACCCAGTGTGCCGTCAACGAGATGTAGCGGCCTTGCCCACAAGCACTTGTCCACGTGTCTGTGGTTAGGTGGACTTTGGGTTAAACAGCGTTGTTCAGGGCACGTGTGATGTTTTGTGACACGTGGTTATGCAACGCGGGGACGGCACACCGGGAGAAATAGTGGCGGCTGGGGACCGAGTAACGTGGGACAGCTGCCGCCATCAGGTCGCGGAATGCTTCTGTCTCCACCAGCCTAAAAGGCAACATTTCCAGCGCAAGCAGTCGCAAAATGTTAGCATTTAGAACTGTGGCATGTGGGGCGTTGGCAGTGTATTTGCGCCTGCGTTCAAAGGTTTGCTGAATGGATAACTGAACGCTGCGCTGGGACAAGGACATGCTTGATGATGGTGTTATTTCTGCGTAGGCAACTGCAGGTGCAGGACCGGAGGAGGCTTGTTCGCAGGCAGCATGGACAGGGGATTGGCTCGCATGCACAACAAGCGAAGCCGTAGCAGTGACATCAGCAAGCACTGCTCCTCGACTCTGTTGTTAATCCCACAAAGTCGGGTGCTTGGCTGACATCTGCCTGATCATGCTGGTGGTGGTCAGGCTGCTAGTTTTGGTACCCCTGCTGATGCTGGCACGGCAGGTGTTGCAAATGGCCTTTTTAGAATCATCTGGAACCAACTTAAAAAACTGCCAGACTCGGGAAGACCTAACATTTGTACAGGCACCTTGTGTCGTGTTGTTGTTCCGGGGAACGGTTGCCTGACTTCTGCCTGGAGCCACCACCCTGCTTCTTACTGCCTGTTGGGATGCTACGCCTCCCTCCCCCTGTGCACTGCTGTCCTCGCTCTGCATATCCTCCTGCCAGATTGGGTCAGTTACTGGATCATCCACCACGTCGTCTTCCTCTTCCGCACCCTGCTCCTCCTCCTGACTTCCTGACAATTGTGTCTCATCATCGTCCACCCCTTGTTGAGACACGTTGCCAACTTCGTGAGAACGTGGCTGCTCAAATATTTGGGCATCTGTACATACGATCTCCTCATGACCCACTTCAAGATGAGCTGGCGAGAGGCCAGAATGTGCGAATGGAAACGTGAACAGCTCTTCCGAGTGTCCAAGTGTGGGATCAGTAATGTCCGAGGACGTGTACTCAGCCTTGTGGTAGGAAGGAGGATCAGGTTCTGAAATGTGCGGTGCAGTATCACGGCTACTGACACTTGACCGTGTGGAAGACAGAGTGTTTGTGGTGGTGCCAATCTGACTGGAAGCATTATCCGCTATCCAACTAACAACCTGTTGACACTGGTCTTGGTTCAAGAGCGGTGTACTGCTGCGGTCCCCAAGAATTTGGGACAGGACGTGCGAGCGACTAGATGTGGCCCTTTGTTGTGGCGAAATTAGAGCTTGCCCACGACCTCGGCCTCTGCCTGCACCACCATCACGTCCACTTCCTTGTTCCTTGACAACGCCCTTGCGCATTTTGCAATGCTGTGCTGACGTGTATTCACTACTTGTGCGTTATATCAAAGTTTGTGCAAATCGTGCACCTGTACGCTGCCACCGACAGGCACACACGTGCGGTTTTTAAATGCAAGCACGGACGCACTAAGAACCTAACAGGTTTTTAGGAGCGACAATTACTGAGAAGTAGGTTAGGACCCTGCTTCACCAATTAGGTGCTCTGGAGAAAAATATATATATGTGTAGGAAAGAACTCCGGCACTCTTAGTAACCCCAATAAGAGACTTAAGCAGTAGTGATGTTCAAATAGAATTTTTTATTCAGAGAAAAAGTCCATAAATAAACGTTTTCGACCTAATTCGGTCTTCCTCAGAAAGGACTTATCTATAACCAAGGTACAAACAAGAAAAAAATAATTATCATATACAGAGAATTTGTCATATGATAGTAATGATACAAAATAGAAAGTAAAATTAATAAGAAAAATAAACTACCCTTATAGCCATGGAAAAGAATAGTGCTGTGAACGAACGTGAAAATTTGTGTATATAAACCGAAAAGGATAAGTACAGGGGCATAAGCCAATCTCAAAGATAACTTAATGTACCTATGGAGATGCAGGGTAAAATTATGATCTTCCTTTGTAAGATCCTCCTCTATGGATCCACCGATTCAGAACAGACCTGATATTGTAGAAAAAATACCTTGTCTATACTTTTTAGCACAAGGACTTGTGTTCCTCATAAAAAATCCACAAATCATGTATAAGACATCATATCCTCACTACGGGTAATTTACCTGTTATAATGAAAAAGCGTTCTTTGAATAAGGGTTTTTTTAATATTTCTATCTGACGTCTTAATAGTTTCACGGGGAAATGACCTTACCACGTGTTTAGGCCGATCAGTTCATCTATTAAAAAGAGGAAAATTTATAATATGGAATTGTTGAAGGACTATTATCTAAACAAAATATCACCTACCATTACGGTATGAAAACAGATGTAAAAATCAGCTGCCTATAGGATCATTCAATAGCATATATTCAGAATATCGTCCTATAAATTGAATATCTGTAAGGGGATAATTATAAGAAAAACACTATTATAAGAGTAGTCACTGATGTCTATCAGAATAAGACATTACAAGGTCTTATTTTTTTCTTGTTTGTACCTTGGTTATAGATAAGTCCTTTCTGAGGAAGACCGAATTAGGTCGAAAACGTTTATTTATGGACTTTTTCTCTGAATAAAAAATTCTATTTGAACATCACTACTGCTTAAGTCTCTTATTGGGGTTACTAAGAGTGCCGGAGTTCTTTCCTACACATATATATATTTTTCTCCAGAGCACCTAATTGGTGAAGCAGGGTCCTAACCTACTTGACTATATTTTTTTGACCCTTGCTCCCAAAAAACCCCTAAGAGTGAAAACAGAGGAATTTTTCCCTTTTCTTGTGGGTTCATACAGAGTCATTGTATACGGAATTTTTGTACCCTCCTCCTTTTGGAGAATTTAGGAATTCATGTCACAATCACATTTTTCAACCTTTTCGTATAATGAAGAGGAATCCAATACTATTGTATCTAAGGTCACGTCATCAGGTAGTTTCCTGAGCATTCCATCGGAGGATCTCCGCAAGAGGGATTTAGAGAAAGAATTACGACGACACACGGCACTTGAACTCCATTCCATTACTTTAGCGGAGTACCATCGCTCTAAGCGCATACCTAGAGGACTGAGAGTCCAATTAAAACCAACCCTTTTTTCTGATAATGTGGAATATTGCGATCGCTTTGAGGCGATAATTAACAAATGTTCGATGGACATTATTAACCTAACTATTGATTTTTTACAGAAAGAATTAAGCCAAGCTGCGGATAGTATCAGAGCGGCGGAGGACCAGTTGAAACAGACATTATCACCAGCAGATCTCTCTCTTCTCAAGAAAAAGACGGATGACACTATATCCGAATTTCGGAGGGACCTAGAGAACAGAAAAAGGAATAAATTCCTAAGAGATCAGGAAGATTATTCGAAAGGTGTTGTTTACAGATGGCGTGCTGGCGATTATTTCAATGGCAGACGACCAACAGGATTCGGGGGTTATTCATCTTCAGACAATTCGGATGTCGAATCACGACCTCAACGACAAGCCCCACCTCCTTTTTTAGGGCCACGACGACCCCAACCAAGAAGAAGGCAACAAGGAGGGGGCGGATTATTCAAAGAACGCTTTTTCATTATAACAGGTAAATTACCCGTAGTGAGGATATGATGTCTTATACATGATTTGTGGATTTTTTATGAGGAACACAAGTCCTTGTGCTAAAAAGTATAGACAAGGTCTTTTTTCTACAATATCAGGTCTGTTCTGAATCGGTGGATCCATAGAGGAGGATCTTACAAAGGAAGATCATAATTTTACCCTGCATCTCCATAGGTACATTAAGTTATCTTTGAGATTGGCTTATGCCCCTGTACTTATCCTTTTCGGTTTATATACACAAATTTTCACGTTCGTTCACAGCACTATTCTTTTCCATGGCTATAAGGGTAGTTTATTTTTCTTATTAATTTTACTTTCTATTTTGTATCATTACTATCATATGACAAATTCTCTGTATATGATAATTATTTTTTTCTTGTTTGTACCTTGGTTATAGATAAGTCCTTTCTGAGGAAGACCGAATTAGGTCGAAAACGTTTATTTATGGACTTTTTCTCTGAATAAAAAATTCTATTTGAACATCACTACTGCTTAAGTCTCTTATTGGGGTTACTAAGAGTGCCGGAGTTCTTTCCTACACAATTACTGAGAAGTCTGACACTATCAGACACTGCTGACTGACGTGTATTATACACTACACTTGTGCGTTATATAATAGTTTGTGCAAATCGTGCACCTGTACGCTGCCACCGACAGGCACACACGTGCGGTTTTTAAATGCAAGCACGGACGCACTAAGAACCTAACAGGTTTTTAGGAGCGACAATTACTGAGAAGTCTGACACTATCTGGACTGCTTTAGACTGTGTACACCAGCCCCAGATATGATGATGAAGGCTGGTATACGGTCACCACTAGGAATGGCTATATACCCTGCCTGCCTGCCTGTATACTGCTACAATAGTCCTGACAAGGACTCTTCTGGTCACTAGCCTATATTCCGACCTGGCTATACCCTGCCTGTATACAGCAACAATAGTCCTGAGAAGGACTCTGCTACTGTACTCCGACCTGGCTATACCCTGCCTGCCTGTATACAACTATAATAGTCCTAAGGAGGACTTCTGGTCACACTGTTTGCAGCCCTGCTACGGAAATAGCTATAAAGGGCCGCAAACCTTTCCCTGAAGCAGCAACACTCTCCCTGCACTCACTGTCTGGATGGCTGTGTGCAGAGCACAGCGCGCCCGCCGGTATAAAGGCTCGGTCACGCTGTGCAGGCCGGCCAATCACTGCAATTCCACAACTAACAGGGCTGTGGCATTGCAGTGGTCTGCCAGCCAATCCCTGCATGAGGGCTGGCTCTCAAAAGAGCGCCAACATGCAGGGATGAAGACCACGAGTACAGCACGAGTATCGCGAGATTACTCGGTCCCCGCCGAGTAGCCCGAGTACAGTGATACTCGTGCGAGTACCGAGTAGTAACAAGCATACTCGCTCATCACTAGTGATGATGTCACAGGTAGTTGTTGGGTGACAACAGTAACCCAGCGAGGACTTGTGTCGCAGGCAGAGGGGACGCGCTCGCCACGCTCGAGTCCGGGGCTTCTGCTGCTGTGCAGTGGGCCGGACCCGGGGACTCGAGCAGCGCTCCTCGTCCACGAGTGAAAAGGGGGTGCTTTGTTTAGGGAGATAGTTTGTGACGCCACCCACGGGTCGTGGTGATAAAGGGCACCACTGCTGCTGGTGACGGGGATCCCGGGAGTGATGGTAGGGAGGAGCTAGGATGTTGTCCATGACTCGCCCACCCAGAGCTATGGGACACCCGGTATCGGACTGGACTAGTCCGGGTGTCGTCAGTGGTGGCGGGGCCCAGCTCCGTGGCCCTGGTGGGGTCAATTAATATGGCTGGTGACGTGGGGGTAATTAAAGTGTATATTTGTCGTGACGCCACCTGTGGTTTGCGGCTATTAAGCCGCCGCTGCTGTGTGAGGCCTCCGGGGTGATGGAATGGCAGCAATGGTGGTACTGCTCCCCACAGGTGGAGCGGTGCCCCGGGGACACTGTTAGTGCTCGTGAGAGTCTATGGTGTTGCGTGGATAACACGGTGCAGGGCCGACAGGCAACGAAAGAAACAGGCACAAACAACAGTCTCTTTACCTTCTCCTCTTTTACTTCACAAGCGGTTAGTCCTGGGAGACCGTTACAGGTGGTAGAGGGCTCCGGCCGGCCTGGAAGTAACTGAGATGTCGTTTTGGCCAGATGAGTATGAGGCCTACTCCTGTTCTTTTCCTTACTGTGATAGGACCCTGCTCTGTGAATTTAGCAATGGCCCCCTTGCTGCTGGGACCGGTGGTACGTTCCTTTCCCTCTGTGGTAGGCCGCGCAGGCCCTCTCTGGTGCTTCTCTGCTGGAGTCCACACCGGGCCCTGTTGATGCAGCTGTACCTTTGGGCTGTTTATGGGCCAGGTGCTTGCAGCTCTCCTGCCCTTCGGATTCGGCTACCAGGGAGTATTTTAGGCCCTGGTGGCCACAGACTCCGATGTCCGAGTCTCTTCTGTGCCTCCCTGCTCCTCCTGCTTCACTGCGCTAAGCTGCTACAGCTCTAGGCCCCAATTCCACAGGACAGCACTACTCTGCGTCTGCTTGCTATCACTTCTCTCTACAGACTGACCACTAACCCCTCCCTCAGGTCAGGCTTAAGGAATGCTCCCTGGAATTCCAGGTTCAGAGCTCCCCCTGCTGGCCTGAGGGAGAAACTGCGTTTTATGTTAAACTTACTGGCCAATGGACCTCCCAATACCTCCAGGCTCAGCATTAACCCTTTGGAGGGGCAATGCTGTTGTGGCGACCAGGTCCTGGGGCGCCACACTCCCCCTTAGTTAAACTCAGTTCTCCCGGACTGAAGAAAACAAAACAAAACATGTTAAAACATTTCATCCCATTATGGGAGGCCCATTTTCTTAAACGTTACAAACTTAAACAATACTATAAGAGTCCAGTGTGGCTCCCTGCCGGGTGTCCATTACACTGCTCCATGGGGGACCCGCCGTGATAAAACCCCCAACTAGGCTCTGGGCGTGCGTCAGAGCATTGATGACCCCACTCTATGCACGCCGGACGGGTTTTTCTTCAGGGGTGCTGAGCACACTGGTGCTAACTATGTACAGCTAGAGTGTTGGCCACCCATAGTCCAGTGGCCCAATTGTCCATTTACTTAATCACCTAAGACAAAAAACATTTTATACAAGACATTTCAACTAACTATATACATTCTGTTAGGTATTTTACTTTCTATGTTCTATACCTTGGAGGGGGCTGTCCCCGAGTGCTACGTTGGGACCGGCGTAGCTCTGGGGTTTGTCCCTGACTACTTGGAGTGTCTGCCCCCTCCGTGTTACTGGTAGGCCTAACCCTGACAGGTATGCGTGTTGGTTGCCTACGGGGTCTCAGATTCGCCAAGGGTACGACAGGTTCACCACTGGCAGGGGGTTGAGTCTCCTGTTCTACTGCTGACGTGTCATCTTGTGTTGGGACGAACAGTTCCTTAGGTGGATCTGGACCCTCTTCTGCCTCCGGCTCGACCAACTGCGGGAACGTCAAGACTGGTACCACTATGGCGTTATTGATTCGGGTCCAAGTTTTGGGGAATTTTCCGAAGGATTGTTTGGATCATTTCTTCCTCCTTTTCTTGAATTTGGGGACTTTCTTGTATTTCTTCTACTTCTTTTTGGATTTTGCACCACTCAGGGCACGCTTTCAGGCGATCTCTAGAAACTGTTTGATAGGTCTTGCCTTCATCCTTGCTTATGAGGCATACCTTACTATTGTCAAAGTTGGAGGGAATAATGGTGTAGGGTTCATTCTCCCACTGATCATCTAATTTATGCGCCCTCCGCTTTTTCTTGAGGACCTGTTCTCCAGGTGCTAAGGGAGTTGTTGGGGCCGTTTGATTGTAGTTCTGTTCTTGTCTCGTTCTTGCTTGGGACAGGCTCTTTTCTACGCATTCCTGAACTCTGCGGTACTGCTGTTGTCGCTCTGTATCCCAATCTTCTATCTCTTGAACTGCTTCAGGTGACACAGTTCCCATCTCCAAGTCTACAGGTAACTTGCCAGGTCTTGCTCGCATCAGGTAAGCAGGGCTGCAGTTGGTCGAATTTACTGGGATATGGTTATACAGGTCTACCAGATCTGGTAACTTCTCTGGCCATTGGTTTCTTTCTTCCAGAGGTAGAGTCTTGAGCATATCAATAACCACATGGTTCATCTTCTCGCACAATCCATTGGTTTGGGGGTGGTACGGTGTTGTTCTGATTTTCTTACAATCGTACATGTTACAGAACTCTTGGAACACTTCTGCCTCGAATGCAGGACCTTGATCAGTCAGTACCCTTTCAGGGTAACCGTGAGGTAGACAAAAGTATGCCTGAAGCGCTCTAGCTGCTGTTCTGGCTGTCTGGTCTTTCACAGGCACTACTACCAGGAAACGAGAGTAATGGTCCACAATGGTGAGGGCGTAAACATAGCCTGACCGGCTCGGTGTTAACTTCACGTGGTCCAGGGCCACCAACTCTAGGGGCTGCTTCGTGACAATTGGCTTTAGGGGAGACCTCTGGCTGGCACCATCTTTCCGCCTCAGGTTACACGGACCACAGTCTCGGCACCACTTCTCGACTGTCTTTCTCATGTGCACCCAGTAGAACCGATCACGGAGTAGGGTCTCCAACTTCTTCCACCCGAAGTGTCCTGCTTTATCATGGTAAGCTGCTAGGACCATTGGAGCATCCCTCTGTGGGACCACTATCTGCCAGACGAGTTCAATCGTTCGCCAGTTGACATATCTCTTGCATAGCTTGCCTTGGTAGGTGAACAGTCGTCCCCTCTCCTTCCACAGCTGCTGGGCTTCTTCTCGAGCATCTGGGCCAAGATGGGTCTCAGCTTGTGCTAGCTTTTCTTTGACCAATCGCACGGCCGGGTCACCGTTCTGTGTCTCTTCCCAATTATGGTGGAGTAATGGGTTGACCATGACCTCGTGCTGGCTCGAGCGCTTCACTCCTACAGCATGCTCACACTGGGAAACACCTTGGTGATGGAAAGCCGGTAACTCTATCTCTTCGAGTTCATCCAGGTCTTCTCCAGACTCGGGTAAGTGAGGCATTCTGGACAGCGCATCAGCATTGTTATTCTTCTTGCCAGCCCGGTACTTGATGGTAAAGTCAAAGTTAGACAGCCGGGCCATCCATCGCTGCTCCAACGCACCTAACTTGGCTGTTGCCAGATGTGTCAACGGGTTGTTGTCCGTGAAGATGGTGAACTTGGCCGATGCCAGATAGTGCTTGAAGCGTTCAGTCACTGCCCAAACAATAGCGAGGAACTCCAGCTTGAAGGAACTGTAGTTTTCTGGATTCCTTTATGTGGGACGAAGCTTCCTACTGGCGTAAGCTATCACCTTCTCCCGGCCTCCCTGCACCTGGGACAGAACTGCTCCCAGTCCCACGTTTCTGGCGTCTGTGTACAGTACAAACGGCTGGCTGTAGTCAGGGTAGGCCAGAATTTCTTCTCCCGTGAGAGCCCCTTTCAGCCGGACAAAAGATGTTTCTATTTGACTGTTCCATTCAAATGGAGGGCTTTGCTTCTTAGCCTTCTTTGGCTGGCCCACCAGGAGATCTTGAAGAGGCGCTGCTATCTTGGTGAAACCATCAATGAACCTTCGGTAGTAGCCCATCAGCCCAAGGAACTGCCGCACCTCCTTTACCGTGGTGGGTTTTGGCCAGTCCTTGGTTACGGTGACTTTCTCCGGATCAGGTGCCACACCGTCTGCGCTGACTACATGACCCAGGTACTGTACCTTTGGTTTCAAGAGGTGACATTTGGACGGCTTTATCTTCAGGCCATACTCCGACAAGGACTCAAACACTTCTGCTAAGTGCCTCAGGTGGTCTTCGTAGGTCTTGGAGTAGACTATGACGTCATCCAGGTACAATAGCACGGTTTCAAAGTTGTGATGGCCCAAGCAGCACTCCATCAATCTCTGAAATGTCCCTGGGGCATTGCAGAGCCCGAACGGCATACAATTGAACTCGCAGAGACCCATTGGTGTCGTGAATGCAGTCTTCTCCTTGTCCGCCTCTGCCACGGGAACCTGCCAATACCCACTGGTGAGATCCAAGGTGGAGAAATAGTTAGCTGACTTTAAGGCTGTTAGTGACTCCTCTATTCTGGGCAGTGGATAAGCATCTTTATGTGTAATGCGGTTAATTTGCCTGTAATCTACACACATTCTCATTGTATCATCTTTTTTCTTTACGAGCACTAGTGGAGCTGCCCAGGGGCTACAACTATCTCTGATAACCCCAGCCTCCTTCATTTCCCGTAACATTTCTTTGGCACGCTGATACTGTGCGGGGGGTACAGGGCGGTATCTCTCTTTAATGGGATGATGATCACCCGTGGGGATTTGATGTTTAACCCCTTTTACCTGCCCAAAATCTAGGGGGTGTTTGCTGAAGACCCGCTCGTACTCCTGTACCACCCGGTAAACCCCATGCTTTTGGTGTGAGGGGGTGGAGTCGGTGCCCACATGTAATTTTTGGCACCAGTCTTCCAGCTGCCCCTTGGAGCCATTGTCTTCCGCCTGGTCGGACGGGATCAAGGGTTCCACTGCTTTGATGGTATTGTTACTGACAGGGTACAGTTTTGCTACAGTGGCGTACTGGGGCAATTTGGCTTCCTCCTCCCCACAATTCAGGACGCGGACGGGCACTCTCCCCTTGCGGACGTCTGCTACCCCTCTGGCTATCAGGACTCCAGGCCTGCTGTCTGAATACACCGGTTCTACCAAGGTCGGGTAATCCTGACCCTTGAGGCCTGTTGCTGCCCGACACCATATCAACATTTCACTTCTTGGGGGTATTGCAATGGGGAGGGGGTCACTTACCCTCACACTGCCAATTTCTCCTCCGGCCAGCTCTACCTGCTGCCTCCTCATTAGGGCTCTGATCTGCCTCTGTAGGGCACGCTGCTGCCCGGAGCTGGCAGTTTCAGACGCCTGTTGCAACAAAATTATCACTTCGGCAATACAATTTTCTATCACATTTGTACCAATGGTTAGCAGTGGGTTAGATTCTTTGCGATCAATATCTACAATTATCATCCCCTGACATGGCAATTCTACCCGCCCCACTTTAATGGTTACTTCCTTGTACCCAATTTGAGGCAAGGGCTGACCATTACTGGCCACAATTGTTAAATCATCATCTGGGCCATGGTCAATGTCTGAATCAGCCCAATATCTTTTGTACAGTTTATAAGGGATGGTTGTTACCTGGGACCCCGTATCCAGGAGGGCATTCAAAGGGATCCCATCCAGCACAATAGGAAGGACCGGGCGTCCTCCCAAATACTTGCTGCGACTGGGGTTTGAGCCGGGCTTCCTTACACCTGGGGGTTGGCTCCTGGCCCCAGGCTCGGCCCATTTAAAGGACAGTGTCTTGCAATATGGCCCACCTGGCTGCAGCGGCGGCAGATCGGTTGTCCAGTTGAATCATACCGGTCTGTGTCTTTTCCTCGGGTCGGCGGAATCCTCCCCTGTCGCATGCACGGGACGTCATCTGGGCTGGAGGCCAACTTGATTCTTGCAGGCGATGGGGTCACTTGTAGAGACTGCACGGTCTTGGCAAGGGCAGCTACAGTCTTGGTCAGCTCCTGGACCTGCTGTCTGAGCTCTGCAGTGGGATCCTTATCCAGGGACTGCGCCTCAGCCCCTGCAGCGGCTCGTGTTGCAGGCACCACCCCTGGGTACGTGATAGCAAGAGGCTGGAGGGGTACTGGGTCATTCGGTGTAGATTCTCTCAGTACCCGGATGGCCTGGTCCTTAAACTTTGCAAAGTCCAGAGCAGGGTTCTGCAGGACCATGATACGCAGCTGGGTCCTGTGGGCATCTGACAGGAGCCCCTCTATGAACTGCTCAGTTAGGAGTTTGTCTTCTTCACGTACACTCTCTGGGTCCACCTGTTTAATTGCTTTCAGGGCCTCCTGTAAGTTTAAGGCATAGTCCCTTATGCTGTCTGTGGCCCGTTGTTTGCATCCAAAGAATCTCATCTTTATCTCTGCTGCGGTGCGGGTGTCAAAAGTACTCTTTAACTTGGCCAGTATCTGGGTTGCTGTCCCTTTATCTGTATCAGGCCAAGACTTCACTTCACGCTGGGCCGCGCCGGCTAGCTGCCCCATTAATATGCCCACCTTCTGGCTCTCAGTCAGCGGATACACTCTAAACAAGCTGTGCAGCCTTTCTCTGAAGTCGCTCAGGGTATGTGACTCCCCGGAGTACTGCGGCAGCCATTCTGCTCCCGGGATGTACGGCATTGTGATCGGCATTACCGGCGCTACAGCGGGGGCTGGGGCGACGGCGACTGGGATTACATCGGCCGGTGCTTCTGCGTCTTGAGCTACTACAGCCACCTGCTCTCCCTCTGTGTCGGACATCTTCCTCCCCATTAGTGGACCTTACCAGGCTCCGCTTTCTTTTTAAAATCTCTTCCGGGTAGCGCGGGGTTAACGACCCTCCGCTCTGATGGCGCGCTCCCTTCGCGCTCTTTTTCGGGCACGCCCCCTTTCTTCCTGTTCTCAGCGAGGCTAATGGTGGCGGCAGTTTTCACACAGTAACACAGTCTTTAAGCACAGTTTCTGCAGGCGCACAGTACCCGGTGGGATCGGGCACGAAATCCTGTTCGTGACGCCAAAGTTGACTCGCCCACCCCAGGTCTATGGGACACCCGGTGCCGGGCCGGACTAGTCCGGGGGTCGTCAGTGGTGGCGGGGCCCGACTCCGTGGCCCTGGTGGGGTCAATTAATATGGCTGGTGATGTAGGGGTAATTAAAGTGTATATTTGTCGTGACGCCACCTGTGGTTTGCGGCTATTAAGCCACCGCTGCTGTGTGAGGCCTCCGGGGTGATGGAATGGCAGCAATGGTGGTACTGCTCCCCACAGGTGGAGCGGTGCCCCGAGGACACTGTTAGTGCTCGTGAGAGTCTATGGTGTTGTGTGGATAACACGGTGCAGGGCCGTCAGGCAACGAAAGAAACAGGCACAAACAACAGTCTCTTTACCTTCTCCTCTTTTACTTCACAAGTGGTTAGTCCTGGGAGACCGTTACAGGTGGTAGAGGGCTCCGGCCGGCCTGGAAGTAACTGAGCTGTCGTTTTGGCCAGATGAGTATGAGGCCTACTCCTGTTCTTTTCCTTACTGTGATAGGACCCTGCTCTGTGAATTTAGCAATGGCCCCCTTGCTGCTGGGACCGGTGGTACGTCCCTTTCCCTCTGTGGTAGGCCGCGCAGGCCCTCTCTGGTGCTTCTCTGCTGGAGTCCACACTGGGCCCTGTTGATGCAGCTGTTCCTTCGGGCTGTTTATGGGCCAGGTGCTTGCAGCTCTCCTGCCCTTCGGATTCGGCTACCAGGGAGTATTTTAGGCCCTGGTGGCCACAGACTCCGATGTCCGAGTCTCTTCTGTGCCTCCCTGCTCCTCCTGCTTCACTGGGCCAAGCTGCCCCAGCTCTAGGCCCCAATTCCACAGGACAGCACACTCTGCGTCTGCTTGCTATCACTTCTCTCTACAGACTGACCACTAACCCCTCCCTCAGGTCAGGCTTAAGGAATGCTCCCTGGAATTCCAGATTCAGAGCTCCCCCTGCTGGCCTGAGGGAGGAACTGCGTTGGATGTTAAACTTACTGGCCAATAGACCTCCCAATTACCTCCAGGCTCAGCATTAACCCTTTGGAGGGGCAATGCTGTTGTGGCGACCAGGTTCTGGGGCGCCACATCCCCTCCGTGGGTAGGGGTTGGTGATCCCGGGGCCCGGTGGTGTAATGGGGAGGCTGGATGGCTGGGGTGCAGGGTTGCAGGGGCAGCGCGGCGCCTGATGGCACTGGTGTACTCAGTCAGGCAGTCAATGACAGAGTCTCTGGTAAACCAAACGGCTGGATGGTTCTGACTCCTGTGGTTGCCCACCGGTAGTCCGCTCCCCGGTGTATAGGTACTGGAGGAGCCCGTTTTGCCCGCAGGTGCTTGCCCTTGGATCTCTAGCCTATGGCGGTGGCTGTATATCCTCACGGTGTGGACTGTTGCCTTCTGTCAGGTCTTGGTTGTTGAGAAACCCCTGGGGTTCCGGTCACACTCGGATTTGACCGTTGTCGGCGGCTCCAAGCCTACTCGGGGTCCGATGGCCCTGCCTGTGTGCTTAGCTTCACTCCACTCCCCGGTTCGCTACCGGCGGGCCACTGCCTGACCCCGGTCCTACGGTTCCGCAGAGATCCACTAACTCCTGCAGACAGCCACCACCATCTGCCAACCTTGCTGTTTGTGTCTGGGCCCCTACCCAGACACCGACAGTTTTCTGACCTCTCACTTTCACTGTCCACACAAATCTGTCACTTTTCCCGCCTCAAGACTCGTGAACTCCTCGGAGGGCGGGGCCAACCGCCTGGCTCCGTCCCACCAGGTGTGGGCATCAGACCCTGGAGGGAGGCAACAAGGGTTTTTATTTGACTGTTGTGACTGTCTAGGAGGGGGGGGGGGGGTGTAATGTCTGTGACTACCTGGCTAGTCCAGGGCGTCACACTTGCACAAAGGGAAGTGGCCCATGGAAAGGAACAAAAAGCTGATACCAGAGCCAGGACAGATGAGTAACAGGAGCAAATGTGAACAGATGCAAAATACTGCAACTGCAATAAATACAAAACAAAATGTGCAGCTATCACTGTGTGCACCAAGATATACACAGATAATTGTATGTATTACATGTGAACTGCATTACTGCAGGACTATAAAATGAGTCAATTCATGTGAGCCCACCAGCCACCACAAGATGAACTTTCTTTGATGGCACCCTACTCATTTCGATTAGCAATGCCTCTCCTGGGGCAAAAGACCACAAATTTAAAGAATATGGGGTATACAACTGGGGGTAGTCACTACCTTCTTATTTAGCTGAGTTCTTCCCATCAGCCTAAGGCAGTTTCTAATAAGTGCTGGATCTTGCTTGCCTTTTAAATTTGTAGGCTTTTGTCCTAGGAGAGGAATATTGTCACTGGTGTGTCACAAGTAACAGACATGTGGTTTCTGGCAATAGAAGGTCACAGAGTTTGGCTGCGCAGAATGCTCCCTGACTTTCCATTGTTCCTGCTGTCAGTATTTATTGGTATAGGTAGCTCTCCTGCTGGGTTCATTTCTCCCCCTTTTGGACCCAGCAGGAGCTCATCTTCCTCCCAGCTGCTGATCATCAGTATTCTCTTGGTGCTTAAATACCCCTTCCTTCCTTTGGACTGGTGCTGGTGATATTTTTCAGTTCCTTCAGGTCTTGGTTGCAAGCAGGTGGCTTGTTCTCTTCTGTTGTACCGGTGCTGAAATCTCTGCTGAACTTCCACCTGTGTCATCTGTGGATAAGTAGTTCATGCTTTCCCCCCCTGTGTGTCTCCCTTGTGTCTTCTCTAGTGTTTAGTGGGGTTGATAAAGAGCTCATCCCACCCATTCCCTATTTAGGGCCCAGCACAAGGGATACCTAGGGTCAGGTACCTGGCTCAGCGCATAAGTGTGGAACCTATCTATGGTGGGGAGGGACCGCAGGCACCAGCAGTAGGTTTGGTCAGGGGTCACCATCTCCCTTTTCCCTAGACACATGGTTTCCTGTCCCTTTCACTGTGCGCTTGGTACTTCCCCGTACTTAGCGTGACAACTATGTGCTAAAAGTGGTCATGAATTGGTCAATGTGTGCAAAATACCTTCATGTTATAGCGCTCTGGCAGCGGAAGTTCCTCCCTCGTCGTGATGGTTACCTTATACACATCCTGTACCGGCGAACTGCAAGTTCCAGGAGGCCGGCAATGGAACGGAAAGGTAAGGTAAGCATAATATGTGTGTGTGTGTGTTTGTGTATGTTTGTACGTGTGTGTAATGGCACAATGGGGACCAGGATGGGACATTTAACAAGTTGTGGAAGGAATTGTCTGCGTTGCAATGATTTCCTATGGGAAATCTTGCTTTGCTGAACGAGTAACTTGGTTAACAAGCACAGTCCCAGAACGGATTGTTCTCGTTAACCAAGGTTCAACTGTACCAGGATGAGGTACACTGCACTCTCCTTTCCATACTGGACCCCCTCTTCACATCGTGTGCCCCCCTATACTGTCTCTATACTGTGCCCTCTCACCAAACTCCCCACCCTCGGCAGACTGGTCTCTCCTTGCTGTGACCTCACACTGTCCCCGATGCTACCCCTCTTTATACCATCCCCCTACACTCACTAGTCTCTATTCTATGCCCCCTCACACTTTTTTCACCCCATACTAACTCCTTAAATTATTAGAGTCAGTAGACTCTTCATAGATTTCTCTCACACTGTCACCTCACACATCTTCCCATCACTCTCTATACTGTCTCCTCATGTATCCAAAAGCACTTCATGCTGTGAATGCACCTATCCCCTTCCTCAATCCCCATTCTGTGTCCACATAGAACCCCACCCACTTTGCATACTGTTTCCTCATTTATCACCAATACTCCACATACTGTTTCCGCATTCATTCCCCCACTTTTCAAACTGTTTCCCCCTAGACTTCTCCTTGCTCCCCATACTGTGTCCGCACTTATCCCCCCTCACTCACCATACTGTGTCCTCAAATTTCTCCCTAACTCACTCCGCATAACTTGTCCGCATCCATTCCCCTCCTCACTCCTCATACTCAGTCCTTACTCCTCATACTGTACATCCACGCTCGCTCCCCATACTGTGTCCGCAATCATTCCCCCTCTCTCCTCATACATCCATGCTTAGGCGGCGCCGGGTAATGGTGTCAGCATCGTGATGAGATGACCTGATCATACTGCTGACATTGCCCTGACCTGGAAGGGCTTCAATTGTTCTCACGTCTTTAAAAAAGTGTGAAACAACTGAAAATATGTCTTATATTCTAGGTTCTTCAAAGTAGCCACCTTTTGCTTTGATTACTGCTTTGCACACTCTTGCCATTCTCTTGATAAGCTTCAAGAGATAGTCACCGGAAATGGTTTTCCAACAGTCTTGAAGGAGTTCCCAGAGATGCTTAGCACTTGTTGGCCCTTTACCCTTCACTCTGTGGTCCAGCTCACCCCAAACCAACTCGATTGGGTTCAGGTCTGGTGACTGTGGAGGCCAGGTCATCTGGCGTACCACCCCATCACTCTCCTTCTTAGTCAAATAGCCCTTACACAGCCTGGAGGTGTGTTTGGGGTCATTGTCCTGTTGAAAAATATATGATGGTCCAACTAAACACAAACCAGATGGAATAGCACGCCGCTGCAAGATGCTGTGGTAGCCATGCTGGTTCAGTATGCCTTCAATTTTGAATAAATCCACAACAGTATCACCAGCAAAGCACCCCCACACCATCACACCTCCTCCTCCATGCTTCATGGTGGGAACCAGGCATGTAGAGTCCATCCATTCACCTTTTCTGCGTCGCACAAAGACACGATGGTTGGATCCAAAGATCTAAAATTTGGACTCATCAGACCAAAGCACAGATTTCCACTGGTCTAATGTCCATTCCTTGTGTTCTTTAGCCAAAACAAGTCCCTTCTGCTTGTTGCCTGTCCTTAGCAGTGGTTTCCTAGCAGCTAATTTACCATGAAGGCCTGCTGCACAAAGTCTCCTCTTAACAATTGTCCTAGAGATGTGTCTGCTGCTAGAACTCTGTATGGCATTGACCTGGTCTCTAATCTGAGCTACTGTTAACCTGCGATTTCTGAGGCTGGTGACTTGGATAAACTTATCCTCTGCAGCAGAGGTGACTCTTGGTCTTCCTTTCCTGGAGCGGTCCCCATGTGAGCCAGTTTCTTTGTAGCGTTTGATGGTTTTTGCCACTGCACTTGGGGACACTTTCAAAGTTTTCCCAATTTTTCGGACTGACTGACCTTCATTTCTTAAAGTAATGACGGCCACTCGTTTTTCATTACTTAGCTGCTTTTTTCTTGCCATAAAACAAGTTCTAACAGTCTATTCAGTAGTACTATCAGCTGTGTATCCACCAGACATCTGCACAACACAACTGATGGTCCCAACCCCATTTATAAGGCAAGATATCCCACTTATTAAACCTGACAGGGCGCACCTGTGAAGTAAAACCATTTCCGGTGACGACCTCTTGAAGCTCATCAAGAGAATGCTAAGAGTGTGCAAAGCAGTAATCAAAGCAAAAGGTGGCTACTTTGAAGAACCTAGAATATAAGACATATTTTCAGTTGTTTCACACTTTTTTGTTAAGTATTTCATTCCACATGTGGTAATTCATAGTTTTGATGCCTTCAATGTGAATCTACAATTTTCAGAGTCATGAAAATAAAGAAAACTCTTTAATGAGAAGGTGTGTCCAAACCTTTGATCTGTACTGTACATCTGTGCAGATTTGATTTGGATTCCCACTCTGTGACCCTGAGGACCCCTTAGTGGTCTCCCCCAACAAGTACAGTTGATTACTGGGAGCTGTCTGTCAGCTTGACAGCTGACTCAGAGAACTGATGTGTCCTGGTACAGAGGGCAGCACAAAGCACCTTGGACCAGTGCATCCGACGACCCAATGGTGTGCTCCTGCCGGCTGCACCTGAGCACATGCCCCACTTAAACTACCTAGTTATACCCCTGCTATTAGCCATTTAACATTTGGTCAGCTCAGACACCAGGGTACCGGTACATCGCTTACCTCTGTAACCCCTATGCTAATGCCACTAGAAATTTTTAACCTCAAATGTAATACAACATGGTGTGGTTGACTCAATGAGATCATGGGAGGGCAATGTTTACCTTGCAGAACCGAGATTGCAATCAACAACCTGCAGAATTCTGAATACAGCTCTGGAGGTTACCAGAGTAAGACAATGCAAAGTTAATGATATCTCTATACAAAGTAAAGCAATAAAAGTAAATACTGTAATCAGTGCAGTGTCTTAACTTTGCGTCCAACTTCTTAATGTAACATTGACATAACCCGAGATGCTGAGAAATTTTGCTCAACAGCCAAGGATCCTGTATAATTATCTGCTGCTTCCATTAAGCACAGTAAATAGAGAAATCTAATTAAGTTATATTAAGGTCATTTTTTTTCAGAGTTAGTATTTTTATTCCATGAGCTTTTAATGATATTTCAGATTTTCTTCCGGCTTTTGGAGGAATATAATTACACGCACTGGATCTCCGGCAGCTTCTTCCATATCTTTGCAGAACACCTGCCTCATTAGCGCTGTATTCTGTGCACATACTGTAATTAGACGATAGCATTACTGGACTTCATTCATAGGTCGCTCACATCCTGCGTGTAAGCTGAGCTCCCGCTATGAGTTTATAATCCATGGTGCCTCCATTCTAATTAACCATTCCACTTACTAATATTACTATTACTTTTCTTTGTTGATAGTTATCTTTTAGCAGTGGAACCTCCATAATATTAAATAGTACCATTCTTGTTTGCAGTCACCTAAGATTCTCCTTGCATACAGAGATACATGATAAGAGTCTGTCTGCAGTCACCACTAGGGGGAGCTCCCTGTATACAGAGATACATGATAAGATTCTATCTGCAGCCACCACTAGGAGGAGCTCCCTGTATACAGAGATACATGATAAAATTCTATCTGCAGTCACCACTAGATGGACCTTCCTGTATAGAGAGATACATGATAAGATTCTGTCTGCAGTCACCACTAGGGGGAGCTCCCTGTATACAGAACTACATGATAAGATTTTATCTGCAGCCACCACTAGGGGGTGCTCCCTGTATACAGATATACATGATAAATTCCTGTCTGCAGCCACCACTAGGGGGAGCTCCCTGTATACAGAGATACAGTACAGACCAAAAGTTTGGACACACCTCATCTCTAGAACAAATATTAAGAGCAGACTTTGTGCAGCAGGCCTTCATGGTAAAATATCTGCTAGGAAACCACTGCTAAGGACAGGCAACAAGCAGAAGAGACTTGTTTGGGCTAAAGAACTCAAGGAATGGACATTAGACCAGTGGAAATCTGTGCTTTGGTCTGATGAGTCCAAATTTGAGATCTTTGGATCCAACTACCGTGTCTTTGTAGAAAAGGTGAACGGATGGACTCCACATGCCTGGTTCCCACCCTGAAGCATGGAGGAGGAGGTGTGATGGTGTGGGGGGGGCTTTGCTGGTAACACTATTGGGGATTTATTCAAAATTGAAGGCATACAGAACCAGCATGGCTACCACAGCATCTTGCAGCGGCGTGCTATTCCCTCCGGTTTGCGTTTAGTTGGACCATCATTGATTTTTCAACAGGACAATGACCCCAAACACACCTCCAGGCTGTGTAAGGGCTATTTGACTAAGAAGGAGAGTGATGGGGTGCTACACCAGATGAACTGGCCTCCACAGTCACCAGACCTGAACCCAATCGAGATGGTTTGGGGTGAGCTGGACCGCAGAGTGAAGGCAAAAGGGCCAACAAGTGTTAAGCATCTCTGGGAACTCCTTCAAGACTGTTGGAAGACCATTTCCGGTGACTACCTCTTGAAGCTCATCAAGAGAATGCCAAGAGTGTGCAAAGCAGTAATCAAAGCAAAAGGTGGCTACTTTGAAAAACCTAAAATATAAGACATATGTTCAGTTGCTTCACACTTTAAGTATTTCCTTCCACATGTTTTAATTCATAGTTTTGATGTCTTCAATGTGAATCTACAATTTTTAGAGTCATGAAAATAAAGAAAACTCTTTGAATGAGGAGGTGTGTCCACCAATCTTTTGGTCTGTACTGTACATAATAAGATAATGTCTGCAGCCACCACTAGGGGGACCACCCTGTATACAGAACTACATGATAAGATTCTATCTTCAGTCAACACTAGGGGGAGCTCCCTGCATACCGAGATACATGATACAATTCTATCTGCAGTCACCACTAGAGGGAGCTCCCTGTATAGAGAGATGCATGATAAGATTTTGTCTGCAGTCAACACTAGGGGGAGTTCCCTGTATACAAAGATACATGATATTATGTCTGCAGTCACCACTAAGGGGAGCTCCCTGTATACAGAACTACATGATAAGATTCTATCTGCAGCCACCACTAAGTGACACCGTCACTTTAGGGCTCAAGGAGACCGGTGCAGAATTAACTCTCATCCATCCAATGTTTGTGTTCCCTGAAGAACCTACCCCTGTGAAGACCCTTAGGCGGGCTTTGCATACTACGATATCGCAGGTGCGATGTCGGTGGGGTCAAATTGAAAGTGACGCACATCTGGCATCGCAGGCGACATCATAGTGTGTAAAGCCTAGATGATACGATTAACGAGCGCAAAAGCGTCATTATCGTATCATCGGTATAGCGTCGGCGTAATCCATAATTACGCTGACGCGACGGTCCGATGTTGTTCCTCGTTCCTGCGGCAGCACACATCGCTGTGTGTGAAGTTGCAGGAGCGAGGAACATCTCCTACCTGCGTCACCGCGGCTTCCGTAGGTTATAAGGAAGGAAGGAGGTGGCCGGGATGTTTACATCCCACTCATCTCCGCCCCTCCGCACCTATTGGCCGCCTGCCGTGTGACGTCGCAGTGACGCCGTACGACCCGCCCCCTTAATAAGAAGGAGGGTCGCTGGCCAGAGCGATGTCCCAGGACAGGTGAGTCCATGTGAAGCTGCCGTAGCGATAATGTTCGCTACGGCAGCTATCACAAGGATATCGCAGCTTTGACGGGGGTGGGGACTATCGCGCTCGGCATCGCAGCATTGGCTTGCGATGTCGCAGCGTGCAAAGTACCCCTATCGGGATTTGGAGTGTTTGCCAACCTTTACGGGTGGCCCGGGTTTTCCTAGACTGGGGTGATGAGATGGGGTTGAGTGAAGTGAAGTGTCCAATAACCTCCCTACAAATATTTTATTTTAGAATGTCAAGTAGTCCGGCAGTCAGGTCACCTGAGGTCACACCATGGGTGTGACCTCCAGCAAAATGAGTGACGTCACCTGCTCACAGCTAGGTCCCCCTTGGCTGTCAATGATTCGTGGAGCCTGCAGAGAGATGAGCCTGCAACTTTCTGGATGTGGCAGAGCTGAGGATCGTCGTGGGACTTCCTTTGGATTATGTCCGATCTTCCTGACCTTGAGTTGGCTAAACATTACACAAGCTTGATGGTCATTATTTCTTACTAGGTTTAATTGTTTTGTTAATTATCGCCACGATTCTAAAAACATTAGAGCCAATGCTTTATCCAGGAATTTTCTGGGGGGAGAAACCCTGTGAGGAACCTGTTCAGAAGGGAGTGGTGGTGTCGGTGCTCAGTACTGATGTGGATTCTGAGATTGCTAAAGGCCGCTTTACACGCTACGATTTATCTGACGATCTCATGGGCGATGTGACACGCCCAGATCATAGTTACGATTTGCCGAGATTGCTCATAGGTCGTTTATTAGCGGTCACACGTAACGATCTTACAAACGATGCAACATCATTCAACAATATATTATTTGACCAAGGCGGTCGTGTGAATGTTGTTCGTCGTTGGCAGGGTGTCAAACGTACCAATAATATGTTTTCTGCATTCCAAACAACGAACGATATTTTGAAACTGAACGACGTGTCAACGATCAATGATTTTCAACCTATTTGCGATCGTTCGGAGTCGCTCATAGGTGTCACACGCAACGTCGCTAACGATGCCGGATGTGCATCACGGAATCCATGACCCCGACGACATATCGTCAGAAAAATGGTAGCGTGTAACGCCGCCTTAAGACTCAAGGTGATGCACCATCTGGAGTTTTGGTGAGCAAGTACTTTATTCCCCAGAATCTTCATCTAAAGGTTCTGAGGGAGTATCATCATTCTGTCCTGGCTGGTCTTACTGGTCCTGTCCTACTCTGGATCTCATATTGCATCACTTTTGGAAGGACGTAGTCCTATGTGTCTGCGTATGTCACCTGTGTGCACTCAAAGCCATCTCATTCTCCTCCTTTTGGGATGTTTGCAGCCTTTGAGCGTCCCTAGTCAACCTGGGATAGACATATCCATTTACTTTATTACAGTTACAATACGTAACTGTAATAAAGTACAATACAATGAGCCAGATCAGACACCCCCATACTTTGCACTGACGAGGGGCAAGCACCCCGAAACACCGTGTCTGCAAATTGGGATTCTGATCTGGCTTATATATCCTGAGTCATATTGCAAAGGATTGTTGAAAATCCACTTGTGACTTTTAGGATCGCTACTTCCAATAGGTGGCGCTGTGCTAGAGTTTGTCTCCTTTACTGGAGAGACAATTTGAATATTTCCCAGAGGGGCATTGCAGCTATAAGTCCCCTTACCTGGCAGCCAGACTGGCTTGCAAAGTCTCCTTAAGGAGAATAGTGTTCCCCCGTGGTCCCCACATAGCTTTCTCATGAGCCAGATCAGACACCCCCATACTTTGCACTGACGAGGGGCAAGCACCCCGAAACACCGTGTCTGCAAATTGGGATTCTGATCTGGCTTATATATCCTGAGTCATATTGCAAAGGATTGTTGAAAATCCACTTGTGACTTTTAGGATCGCTACTTCCAATAGGTGGCGCTGTGCTAGAGTTTGTCTCCTTTACTGGAGAGACAATTTGAATATTTCCCAGAGGGGCATTGCAGCTATAAGTCCCCTTACCTGGCAGCCAGACTGGCTTGCAAAGTCTCCTTAAGGAGAATAGTGTTCCCCCGTGGTCCCCACATAGCTTTCTCATGAGCCAGATCAGACACCCCCATACTTTGCACTGACGAGGGGCAAGCACCCCGAAACACCGTGTCTGCAAATTGGGATTCTGATCTGGCTTATATATCCTGAGTCATATTGCAAAGGATTGTTGAAAATCCACTTGTGACTTTTAGGATCGCTACTTCCAATAGGTGGCGCTGTGCTAGAGTTTGTCTCCTTTACTGGAGAGACAATTTGAATATTTCCCAGAGGGGAATTGCAGCTATAAGTCCCCTTACCTGGCAGCCAGACTGGCTTGCAAAGTCTCCTTAAGGAGAATAGTGTTCCCCCGTGGTCCCCACATAGCTTTCTCATGAGCCAGATCAGACACCCCCATACTTTGCACTGACGAGGGGCAAGCACCCCGAAACACCGTGTCTGCAAATTGGGATTCTGATCTGGCTTATATATCCTGAGTCATATTGCAAAGGATTGTTGAAAATCCACTTGTGACTTTTAGGATCGCTACTTCCAATAGGTGGCGCTGTGCTAGAGTTTGTCTCCTTTACTGGAGAGACAATTTGAGTTACAATACGGTAATTTTGGTGGTAGTGAATAGGTTTTCAAAGATGACACAATGTATCGCCTAACCATCGTTACCTAATGCCAAGACTTTAGCCCAGGTGCTTGTTCATGAGATTATCACACTCCATGGAGTCCTCTTTAAAATTGTCTCTGATAGAGGAATTTAATTCATTGCCAACTTTTGGAGAGATTTCTACTCTTTATTAGGGTTTAAACTATCTTATTCGTCGGCATTCCACCCTCAGTCTGATGGCCAAACAGAACGCGTGAATCAGAAGTTGGAGCAATATTTATGTTGTTTTGTTTCAGATAATCAGGAAGAGTGGACATTTTTCCTTCCTCTTGTCGAATTTGTCATCGATAATTACCGCCATTTATCTTCTGGTGTATCTCCTCTTTTTGAGTGTCTATGGTCATCATCCCCGGTTGTGTACATTTCTGGAGGGGGACTCTTCAGGGGTAGCTGAGGAGGACCAGTTAGTCTCAGCATTATTGTCTACATGGGAGAGAGTTCAGAAGCATTTGTGTGGCATGGATTCTAAGTATACCGTATTTTTCGGACTATAAGATGCACAGGACCATAAGACGCACCCTGGTTTTAGAGGAGGAAAATAGGAAAATAAAATTTTAAGCAAAAAATGTGGTCATGACACACTGTTATGGGGCGAGGATCTGCTGCTGACACTGTTATGGGGGTAATGTCCCCAAATTCTCTAACTAAGGTACCCCATCCTGGTAATGATCCTCCTGCCTTGTATATGATCCCCATCCTTGTATATATGTACCCCATCCTGGTATATATTCCCATCCAGCTATATACCGCCATCATGGTAAATATACCCATCCTGCTATATACTGCCATCATGGTATAGCCCCCATTCTGCTACATAGCGCCATCCTGGTATATGCCCTTGTCGCGGGCGGGGAGGAGGGTGTCAGCACACTACGCTCACCCCTTCTGCTCGGGTCCGGCGGCCGCTGCTCAGTGGTGGCTCGAGCTGTAGGCCGGATCCCGGGGGTTTCTCGAGCGGCACTCCTCGCCCGTGAGTGAAAGGGGTTTGTTGGGTGTGGGGATTGTTTATACTCCGTGACGCCACCCACGGTTGTGGTGATTTCACCACCGCTGCTCAATACGGGGGTCCCGGGGATGGTGATGCGGAGCAGCTAGGTGTTGTGTTGCCCCTCCGTGGGTAGGGGTCGGTGATCCCGGGGCCCGGTGACGGTTTGGGAGGTGCAGGGCCTGGTGGGCGCAGGGACGCGGGGGCAGCGCTGTGCCTTGCGGCACTGTGGTACTCACTCAGCCTGAGACGTTGACACAGTTTGTCCGGTAAACCAAACGGCTGGTAAGACGGTCCCACGGACGGCTGCAATTGCTCTCCCGGTAGGTGACGGTGATGTCCCTCTTCCTTGCACCTATGTGTACGGTTGGTTGCGATGGGTCCCCACCGGTAACCCGCTCCCTGGCTTCAAGCTGGACCGGGGGAGCTCTACTCTTTGCCCGCAGGCGCTGGCCCTCAGAAACTGGTGCCCTGGCGGTGGCGGTGTCTCTGTTGTACAGGTTGGGCTGTTGCCTTCACTCGGGTCTTGGTTGTTGGGGGATCTACATCCCCTTCACTGACGGATTCGGCAATTTACGGCGACTCCAAGCCTTGCCGGGGTCCGAGAGGCCCCTGCCCTGGTGCTGACTGTCCTTCGGAACACTGCTCCAGACCACCGGGCACACAGCCTACGGGGTCCTTCCAGGAACTTCCAAACGGTCCCCCTCCAGACAGTCACCGCCGTTGCTGACCTTGCTGACCTGCCCTGCACTTAGCTGGACTCTTCAGGCTTTGCACACTCTTTCTGTTCTGTCACCACTCTTGCTTTCCTCCTTTACTACTTTTCTTTCCTTCACTTTCACTTAGTTGTTTGCTCAAGCCCTGCCTGGGCTACTCCTCCACTCCTTCCACTTCCTCCTCCAAACTCTATCTGCCTGGTACTTCCCGCCTCCAGAGCTGTGATCTCCTCGGTGGGCGGAGCCAACCGCCTGGCCCACCCCCTGGTGTGAATCATCAGCCTCTGGAGGAAGGCAACAAGGATTTTTGGTTCAGCTTAGATGTGCCTACCTGGGATGTAGGGTGTGGTGGTGTGTGACCTGTGTCCCCTGGCTTGCCCAGGGCGACATATTCCCCCTTAGCAAAATGCAGACCGTCCGCGGGCTGCCGTCCTACACCGGTTTTATTTTTCTGCAAAAAGGGATAACAAGGGAATTAACACATAAATACATTTTCAATAACTCTTCCCAAAACGGGAGGCACATTTACTTTAACGTTGCATACGGTTTACGGTTACGGTTTCCGCTCTCTCCCACCCAAGCAACCTGGCCCTGATGCTGCCCCTAAATCCCAGGCAGCACCCCTTGACCCACAGTCCAGCACACGGTACCCGAGCGGGATCTGTCCTTCCCTCCAGAGGGTAGCCACCGGTTCCTTTGGTGGCTGGGCCCCAGCCTGCTCCGCTGAGGGCCCTCCCTCCAACCTGCCTCTCCGGAGGCGGCATTGCGGAAAACGGTAACGGCAAACAACATATTTACAAGCCACTTAACGTTTGTGGGTGCCCTGCAAGTTCACGGGCTTGTCCATGGATAGTTCCCATGCTAAATAACTTTTTAAACGGTCCCCACAGGGACAACGGTGCCGGCTCCGGCCGGTTCAATCACAAGCAAATCAGGTGAAACTTCGGTTAATCATCTTTCTTATCATTCTTTCAAACTTTCAATAAACAAACACTCTTTACATTCCCTGACCCCTTGTACTCACAGAACGGTCTCCCTGTACCTAAGTGGAGGTCTACCTAGGTTGGAACGGGTGGACCTTCGGGGACCGGTGTCAGTGGTGCTAGACAGTGGGGTAGAGGGAACAATCGGCTCCTCCTCCCGGCTATAGTGTGGGGCAGGCGGAGGCGTAGGGGAGCTGGGTACAGGTTCATCCCTGGGCACTGGCACTGGTTCTGGCTCACGGTTAACCACTTCCACTACTTCTTCATCCACGGGTTGTGGGAACAGTATCACTGGAAGAATCACCGCGCCGTTCTGTGTAGGCCAGTTTGCTGGGAAGTCACCTATTACCGTGTGGATTACCTCTGCTGCCTTCTCCGCTGGTGGAGGAACCGGTACTTCAGCCTCTGCCTTCAACGTTGGGGGGCACCTTTTTAGATGGTCCCGGGAAACTGTGGCCAGGGTGCCCCCTTGGTCACGACTGATCTGGTAAGCCTTCCCATCTTCCCATTCTGTGGTTGTATGACGTAAGGGACTTGCTCCCACTGATCATCCAGCTTGTGGGCCTTCCTCTTCCGTTTCAACACTACATCTCCTGGCTGGAAAGGACCCGCGGACGCCTTCTGATTGAACCGGTGCTCCTGCTGTTCTCGACTTCGACTGAGGTTTTTCTCCACATACTCCTGGATTTGCCGGTATTGTGCTCTCCTCCGACTTTCCCACTCCGCCGTCGAAGGGAGTGCTTCTGGGGCCTCCAACCCCATCTCCAGGTCCACCGGCAGGCGGCCAGGCTGAGCCCTCATCAGATACGCTGGGGTGCACTTCGTCGAGCTAGAGGGGATATTATTGTACATGTCGACCAAGTCGGGTAACTTTTCTGGCCACAGGTTCCGTTCTTCCAGCGGTAGCGTCTTGAGAAGCCCCAGGACCAAGTGCTTCATCTTCTCGCACATGCCGTTGGTTTGGGCGTGGTACGGAGTGGTCCGGATTTTCTTGCAGCCGTACAACTGGCAGAATTCGTGGAACACCTCTGCTTCAAAGGCCGGGCCTTGGTCAGTCAGCACCTTTTCGGGGTACCCATGAGGTCGGCAAAAATAAGCCTGGAACGCTCGAGCAGCAGTTCGACCAGTCAGGTCCTTAACGGGGACTACCACCATAAATCTTGAGTAGTGGTCTACAATGGTCAATGCGTAGGTGTACCCACTTCGGCTAGGGGTGAGCTTGACATGGTCTAGGGCGACCAACTCCAGCGGCTGATGGGTGACTATTGGATGTAAGGGTGCCCTCTGGCTAGTCTCGTCCTTTCTCCTCAGCGTACAAGGACCGCACTCTCGGCACCAGGCCTCCACTGATTCACGCATCCCACTCCAATAGAACCGCTCCCTCAACAGCATCTCCAGCTTCTTCCACCCGAAGTGGCCAGCACCATCATGGTATGCCCGCAGGACAGTAGCGACATCAGCTTGAGGAATGACCAACTGGCATATTTTCTCATGGGTCTTCGGGTTGATCAGCTCACGGTACAGCCTCCCTTGGTGTAGGTAAAGCCGTTTCCGTTCCTTCCACAAGCGTTGGGCTTCGGCTGGGGCGGCAGGGTCTATTCCCGTAGCACCTTGTTCCACCAGAGTCTTGACAAGGCGAACAGCCGGCGCTTGGTCCTGAGCTTCCTGCCACTCTTGACTGGGCCGTGGGTCCAGATCCACTCGTTGCTGATGTACTTGTACCCTCTCAGTAGGCGGCTGGTGAAACGCAGGCAACTCAATCACCTCGAGGTCGTCGTCCTCGCACCCTTCTTCTGACAAATGGGGCATTCGGGAGAGTGCATCTGCATTTATGTTGACGCGACCGGCTCGGTACTTTATGGTGAAATCTTAGTTGGCTAGCCGGGCTACCCACCGCTGCTCCAACGCGCCCAACTTGGCCGTGTTCAGGTGAGTCAGCGGATTGTTGTCCATAAACGCGGTGAATGTTGCTGCCGCCAAGTAGTGGCGGAACCGCTCCGTGATAGCCCACACCAACGCCAATAGCTCGAGCTTGAAGGAGCTATAGTTCTCAGGGTTCCTTTCAGTCGGCCGGAGTTTTCGGCTAGCATAGGCAATCACCTTCTCCCTTCCATCCTGGACCTGGGATAGGACCGCTCCTAGCCCCACGTTACTAGCGTTCGTGTGGAGGATGAACGGGCGCCCATAATCAGGGTACGCCAGGACCTCTTCTCCGGTCAAGGCCGCCTTCAACTGACAAAAGGACTCTCCATGCTTGTCCTCCCACGACAGTGGGGCTCCAATGGGTCTACCACCTTTGGTCTGTCCCACGAGGAGGTCTTGCATGGGGGCAGCCATCTTCGTATACCCCTTTATGAAGCGCCGATAGTACCCCACCAGACCCAGAAACTGCCTTACTTCCTTTACTGTAGTTGGTCTCGGCCAGCTCTGGATGGCAGTAATCTTCTCAGGGTTGGGGGCGACACCATCCGCACTCACCACATGCCCTAGATACTGCACCCTGGGTTTCAACAGGTGGCATTTAGAGGGCTTCAATTTCATCCCGTACTTGGCAAGGGACGCGAACACCTCGGCCAGGTGCTCCAGATGGGCCTCATACGTCTGGGAATAAACAATCACATCATCCAAGTACAGCAGGACGGTCTCGAAGTTTAAATGTCCCAGACAGCACTCCATCAGCCGTTGGAAGGTTCCGGGGGCATTGCACAGCCCAAACGGCATGCTATTGAATTCGCAAAGCCCCATCGGGGTGGTGAAGGCGGTCTTCTCCCGGTCCTCTGGGGCCACGGCCACTTGCCAGTATCCGCTGGTGAGGTCAAGGGTCGAGAAGTAGTTTGCAGTTGTCAGTGCAGCCAAAGACTCTTCAATACGAGGTAATGGATAGGCGTCTTTATGGGTTATCTGGTTGATCTTCCGGTAGTCCACACACATCCGCATGGTACCATCCTTCTTCTTGACCAGTACCAACGGAGCGGCCCAGGGACTACAGCTGTCCCGAATAACCCCTGCCTCCTTCATATTCCTCAACATATCCTTGGCACACTGGTAATGTGCAGGGGGAATAGGTCTATACCTCTCTTTGATAGGGGGATGTTCACCGGTGGGGATGTGGTGTTGGACCCCTTTGATCTGCCCAAAGTCTAGGGGGTGCTTACTAAAAACCTGTTCGTACTCCTGCACCACCCTGTATACCCCTGCCCTGTGATGTGTAGGGGTATCATCAGTGCCTACATGTAGCTGTTGATGCCACTCCTTAGTCTCCCCCTGGGGTGGGGAAGTGCCGGTGGTAGGTGGGAGTGTGGATGGACTGGCTTCATGGATAGTGTGAGGGTCCAGGGTGAGCAGCTTGGCAATGGTGGCATACCGGGGAAGCCTGACTTCTTCCTCTCCACAGTTCAGCACTCTCACAGGCACTCTCCCTTTCTTCACATCCGCCACCCCTCGGGCGGCCATTACAGTGGGCCAGTGCTCGGAAGGCATGGGCTCCATCATCGCAGGGTAGTCACGCCCCTGAGGCCCTACTGCTGCCCTACACCAGATCATCATCTCACTCCTAGGGGGCACAGTCAATGGAGCAACATCCATCACTCTCACTCCACCAATCTCCCCTCCTGTTGAGCTTACATGCTGGCGGTACATCAGGGCTCGGATCTCACGCTGCACAGCCCTCTGCCGGCTCCCTGCCGCTGTGGCGGCTAGCTGTTGTAATAGGGTTAACACATCAGCCATGCAGTGCTCCATCACATTAGTTCCCAGCACTATTTTCGGGTTATGATCACTGGGCTCATTCATGATCACAATCATACCCTGGTGTTGCAGTTCGGCTTGCCCCACTGTCATAGCCACTTGTTTATACCCCACCTGGGTCAATGGGAGTCCATTAGCGGCAATCAATGTTATACTATTGTCTGGGGGCGCCAGTTCGTCTACGGCCCAATACCGCTGGTACAACGTGTACGGTATGGTAGTTACCTGTGATCCAGTGTCCAAGAGAGCCATCACTGGTATGCCGTCCACAGCCACGGGGATGATAGGGCGGGCCCCGATATATCGGTCCCGCCAGTCCGGGGGGCCACGATGTTCTACTCCTGAGGATTGGCCCGGGGCCCCAGGGGTTGCTCGTTTAACGGGCACTGTCGGTAGTAATGACCCGGCTTACGGCACTTGTAGCAGATTGGGGGTCTGCTCCGCGGGTTGTTAGCACTTTTCCGCTGCATCCAAGGAACATCCTCGGGACTGTCAGCAAGCTGTATCTGCGCCGGAGGCTGAGGTCTGGTCAGAGGTTGTAGTGCAGCCAGGATTTTGGCAAGGTCTCCGTCCTTGCGACGGACCTGGGCTGCCAGTTCTTCCACTGTGCTGCTCGGGGCTGCAGGTGTTGGAGAGGTTGATTTGGCTGAGGCCGCCACAACGGGAGCCGTCTCGACGGGCCACGGGGCGGGTTCCAGTACTTCGGTTGCTGGGGGCTGTAGTGCTTTAATGGCCCGCTCCTTTAACACAGCAAAGTCCAAATCAGGGTGTTCCAGGGCCCACAGCCGGAGTTGTTTATGATCCTCAGGGGACCTCATCCCCTGCGCAAATTGCTCCACCAGCATCTTGTTGCTATCCGCCTCATTAATAGGGTTCGCCCGCTTCAGCGTGCGGAGGGCGGTCTGCAGACGTAGAGCATAGTCCCGAATGCTATCCCCAGCTCGTTGCCGGCACTGGTAAAACTGCATCCTCAGCTCAGCTTCAGTCCGGGTCTCGAAGGCAGTCTGTAGCTTCTCAAAGATGGTGGCTACAGAGAGCCGGTCCCCCTCGGCCCAGGTCTCCGCTTCCTGCTCCGCCGCACCGGTTAACTGGCCTAGCACTATCGCTGCACGTTGCTTATCAGTCAGGGGGTACAGCTCTAGCAACGGGTTAAGCTTTTTCCGGAAGGCCTGTAGGGCATCCGGTTTCCCGTCATACTGCGGTAGCCAGGCAGCTCCGGGCGCATAGGGCAAGGAGAACGGCATGACCTGAGCGAGCGTGGGGGCCGCGGCACCTCCCGCCGGTACGGCCGGGACCTGGGCAGGTCCATTCCCATCCGCGGGTGCCGCTGCGGCTGCGACCACCGCTCCTCCAGCGGCTCCGTCGGGCGCAGACATCTTGTTTCCGTCCCCCTTAGCTCTTTCCGGCCCCTCCTCTCTCGGGGCGGGGTTTTGGCCTTCGCGCCTCTACTGCTCGAGAAGACGCTCGAGCGGGAACTTTTCGCGCCAAAGATGGCGGCTTCTGAAATTTTTCTGCCGGATACCTCCGGCTGTAACAAGGCGCACCTCTACCTGACGGCAGAGCGGTAAGATCCTGTTCGTGACGCCAAGTTGTCGCGGGCGGGGAGGAGGGTGTCAGCACACTACGCTCACCCCTTCTGCTCGGGTCTGGCGGCCGCTGCCCAGTGGTGGCTCGAGCTGTAGGCCGGATCCCGGGGGTTTCTCGAGCGGCACTCCTCGCCCGTGAGTGAAAGGGGTTTGTTGGGTGTGGGGATTGTTTATACTCCGTGACGCCACCCACGGTTGTGGTGATTTCACCACCGCTGCTCAATACGGGGGTCCCGGGGATGGTGATGCGGAGCAGCTAGGTGTTGTGTTGCCCCTCCGTGGGTAGGGGTCGGTGATCCCGGGGCCCGGTGACGGTTTGGGAGGTGCAGGGCCTGGTGGGCGCAGGGACGCTGGGGCAGCGCTGTGCCTTGCGGCACTGTGGTACTCACTCAGCCTGAGACGTTGACACAGTTTGTCCGGTAAACCAAACGGCTGGTAAGACGGTCCCACGGACGGCTGCAATTGCTCTCCCAGTAGGTGACGGTGATGTCCCTCTTCCTTGCACCTTGTGTACTTGTTGGTTGCGATGGGTCCCCACCGGTAACCCGCTCCCCGGCTTCAAGCTGGACCGTGGGAGCTCTACTCTTTGCCCGCAGGCGCTGGCCCTCAGAAACTGGTGCCCTGGCGGTGGCGGTGTCTCTGTTGTACAGGTTGGGCTGTTGCCTTCACTCAGGTCTTGGTTGTTGGGGGATCTACGTCCCCTTCACTGACGGATTCGGCAATTTACGGCGACTCCAAGCCTTGCCGGGGTCCGAGAGGCCCCTGCCCTGGTGCTGACTGTCCTTCGGAACACTGCTCCAGACCACCCGGCACACAGCCTACGGGGTCCTTCCAGGAACTTCCAAACGGTCCCCCTCCAGACAGTCACCGCCGTTGCTGACCTGCCCTGCACTTAGCTGGACTCTTCAGGCTTTGCACACTCTTTCTGTTCTGTCACCACTCTTGCTTTCCTCCTTTACTACTTTTCTTTCCTTCACTTTCACTTAGTTGTTTGCTCAAGCCCTGCCTGGGCTACTCCTCCACTCCTTCCACTTCCTCCTCCAAACTCTATCTGCCTGGTACTTCCCGCCTCCAGAGCTGTGATCTCCTCGGTGGGCGGAGCCAACCGCCTGGCCCACCCCCTGGTGTGAATCATCAGCCTCTGGAGGAAGGCAACAAGGATTTTTGGTTCAGCTTAGATGTGCCTACCTGGGATGTAGGGTGTGGTGGTGTGTGACCTGTGTCCCCTGGCTTGCCCAGGGCGACACACCCTTATCCTGCTATATACTGCCATCCTGCTATATACTGCCATCCTGCTATATACCCCCAGCCTGCTATATACCCCCATCCTGCTATATACCCCCATCCATCCTGCAATATACCCCCATCCATCCTGTTATATAACCCGCATCCATCCTGCTATATACCCTCATCCATCCTGCTATATACCCCCATCCATCCTGATATATACACCCATCCATTCTGATATATACACCCATCCATCCTGATATATACCCCCATCCATCCTGCTATATACCCCATCCATCCTTATATATATCTCCATCCATCCTGATACTGTATATACCCCCATCTATCCTGCTATATACCCCCATCCTGCTAAATGGCCTGTATCCTGTGGCACACAAAAAAAATAAACGTTTATACTCACCTTTCCTCGCTCCATGCAGCATTGCTCCTCCTCCCGTCTGTGCTGGCAGCAGCGCCGCTGGAGTGTGGAGCCGTCACCGTTGTCTGCAGCATTGCGGTCTCCTCCTGTCTACCTGTCAGCTGACCTGTGTGGAGACTAGCGGTGCGCACAGCGATGACGTCATTGCTGTGCTCTTTGCTCTACACAGATCAGTTGGCCAGCAGACAGGAGGAGATTGCGATGCTGCAGAAAACGGTGATGGGTGAGTATACTGATTCACAGCATCCCACGCTGATGATGATGTGCGTGGGGTCAGTGAATACAGCCGCACATGATCACTCCAGGAAGTAGTTGCCAGGGGTGATCACGCGGGCCGGCTGGTAATTATGCGCGCACCCCCTGCCCAACCCTCCCGCCCACCTGTCAGCGCCGGCTCAAGTGCTCAGGGATGATGGGCGGGAGGATGGGCTTGCATATCAAATGAGCATGCCCACGTGGTCACGGCAGGCTGCTACAGCCTGCACATGCCACCGATGACCCACTCCACTGCAGCACCCTCATTCCCCACAGCCACATTCAGACTATAAGACGCACCCTCCATTTTACTTCATTTTCCCCCAACATTTGGGGAAAAAAAGTGCGTCTTATAGTCCGAAAAATACGGTAAATATGCAGCTGACTGTAGACATTTGCCTGGTCCGGACCTGTGTGTGAGTGTCCTGGTGTGGTTCTCTACAAGAAACATTAAGCTTAAGACAACTTCCCTGAAGTTAGGACGTCGGTTTATTGGTCTGTACAAAATCACAGCAGTCATTAATCTGATTGCTTTCCGCCTGATGTTACTTACAAGATTCTTAATGTTTTCCATAGATCTGTGTTAAAGAAATATGTGGATTAGGGAACCTCTCTTCCCTTACCTCCATCTCCGGTCTTAGTCGATGTGTCATTAGAATTTTAGGTGTCCATAATCATTGATTCTTGTTTCCTTCTCCAATCTTTACAGCATTTGGTTCATTGTCTAAGTTATGGTGCTGAGGAGAAGACTTGGGTGCCAGCCTCATATCCATCCTGAGCGCCTGGTTAAGACATTCCATCGTCTCCATCCTAAGAGATTCGGTCCTGAGGGTCCAGAGGCCCCTTTTAGATGGAGGGGTACTGTCAAACAGAGTTTTGTACAAACTTTGCCAACTGTTCAAATTGCAGACTCTGACACTTCACCTGATGGTTTCCCTGGTGTCTCCGATCAACACAGGCAAACTTGGGCGTCAACCTCCCATGTGCTGATTCATTGGCATGTGATGTTATGGGGAGACCTATCACATCTGCTCCTCTCCTATTTATGCTAGTGGAATCCTTCCACCAATGCCAGCCATAGTTTACTCCATGTTGGACTGTGAGGTGTGGTGTCCCAGACTCATTGGTGAAAGTTCTGTCTAGGTTGTGCCTATTACTTGGAGTGGTTGTGGAGTTTACCCCTGTTGTTTTGTACTACTTCTTTTATGCTATTGTTTTGCGTCCTGAATGTCATATTGTCTTTACCTTTGTGTGTGCGTGCTGTGTGACAGAGTTTTGTTTTGTTTCTTGTCTATATTTATGTGTGGTATTCAACATACTCCTGTCCTGTCCCTCCCTGGGAAAAGGGAGAATCAGATCAGGACTGGTCAGGAGGAGGGCCAGGAAGGAGACACAGGCCTCTCCACCATCAGGAGTATTAGCGATAGCATAGGATCCCTCAGCTTGAGGAACAGATTAGGAGCCCCGGTTCCTCGCTATCACAAAGTCATCGTGACAAGTCATCACTGGAGCATTCAAAATCATTACTCAGCTTTTAGTTTAATTTTTAAGTTATTCACTATATTATTATTATTTATTGGGAATATACCATAAATGTACACAGTTTGAAAAACCTTTTAAAAAATGGAGTTTTACCCTGTCTAGCCTTTAGTCCCGATCCTAATCCAGTAAAAAATTGTTATAGAAAGCTAAAATCTGTTTTGGGGAATAGCTAAAATACAAACACAAATTGCAGTAGCGGGTAGAGGAAACTAACATCGGACATGTGCAAAAAGATCATAAATAGCTAAAAAAAAATGGACGAAAACTGTGCCAAAAGCTGTGTCACCAAATAGTAGGAAAGAAACATCTAATCCATTCCTGACCTGGCAGATACTTTGTTTCTTTAATTTCTTGTTTCTTTAATTCTTTTTAGAAATGACTGCACATGTGATTACGGGTCACATTGTAGAAAGTGTTTGGTCATGGTACTAAAATATTGAAATAATGCACAGTTGATTTAGAACCAATTATTTCTTAAAATATTGGCATTTTTTAATAATACATAATCAAAAGTGTTAATTATGTCAGAAAAAAAAGAAAAGAGACCGCACTCCCACCTTAATGTGTTGATTGTACAATACGCCGAATGTGTGAACCTAGATACTCCCGATTCTCAGAGTGCTGCTCAAACCTCTTTAAAGGAAACCGGTCATCAGAAATTTGGCTTTCAACCTAAATGTTTCCCCCTCTGCAGCTCCTGGGCTGCATTCTAGTAAGGTTTCTATACTTTTTGTGCCCCCTTTTGAACCAAAATAAATACTTTATAAAGTTATACCTTTTGGTATGAAAATCTTGTAAATTCTCCATGGGGACGGGACGTCTGGCGTCCGTTGCTGTCCCTTACGCCGTCCCCCCACGCTCCAAATCATCCCTCAGGACGCCGCCCATTGCGCCCGAGGTCCCGTGCACGCCAGGACACCTGGTGACGTGGTCGCAGGCACGAGAGTATGGGCGGCGCTGTGATTGCATCGCAAGTGCCCGCCCATACTCTCGTGGATGCGCTCTCCCCTCTGTACGTCGCTCAGATCCTCTCCGCTCCTCCCATCTATTTCCTGCTGCAGGGTACGATGGGAAGGAGGTGACATCTGGTCATTTGGCCGGCGCAGAACGCTGGAGGCAGAGGGGAAAGTGCGGTCACGAGGTTATGGGCGGCACTTGCTGATGACACTCACAGCGCCGCCCATAACCTTGTGCCTGCACAAAACGTCACCAGTGGTCACACGTGCACGCAGTGCACAGTCCCGCTACAGTCGCACAGCGCATGCGCAGGACCTCGGGCGCCCAGGGGCGGCGTATTGAGATATGAAATTCAGCGTTCGGGGGCGGCGTAAATCGGCAGGAGGACAGTAACCGACACCAGGCAGCCCGCCCCCATGGATAATTTACGAAATTTACATAAGAAAAGGTACAACTTTATAAAGTGTTTCTTTTGGTATAAAAGGGGCCAGAAAAACTAGAGGAACCTTGCTAGAATGCAGCCCACGAGCTGCAGAGGGGGAAACTTTTAGGTTTAAAGCAAAATTTCTGATGATAGGTTCCCTTTAATATTAGGTGACATTAATGTTGACCACTGATGCGGCTGATAAATACAAATGTTCTTTGTCATCTGTAATCCCTTCACTTCCCTGGACTACCAAGAAATTAATCTCATCCATTACCCTAAACCACCAGGGATGCTAATTTTGACCATCTGATATTCTTTGGACCACTTATCTTCTTATGATCGCTAGGTATCTTGACATTCCCTGACCTATCCCACCAGGGATGGAACTATCAATCTCCATTATCTTTACTCTAGACCAGTGTTTCCCAAACTCCAGTCCTCACGACCCCCAACAGGTCATGTGTTCAGGATTTCCTTAATATAGCACAGGTGATGCCTTGACAATGATTACATCACCTGTTCAATGGTAAGGAAATCCTGAAATCATGACTTGTTGGGGGTCGTGAGGACTGGAGTTTGGGAAACACTGCTCTAGACAAAGCGCCCCAACACACAGGGTACACCGGGAACACGATACAACTGTGGGCCCTGGTGCTAAGGAGATGGGAGTGGGGTCACCTCCAGCAATCACATACGGCTGATCCCTACACTTCCTAACATCCATATATCGGTCCTTCCCCCCATTGCCAATCTCGTGGCTAGGCCCTTGCTGACCCTAAACTTACCCTGGCTAGTGAGGGCCAGCAAGATGCTAGTCTCGCCACTATAATAAGACAACACAAGGTAGAAAAGACAAACAGGGGAGAAAGACAACAAATAAAACTCTGGCAGGAATCTCTCAGCTGCAACTGAAGTGATATCTCCAGAGCTTGGTCCTTCCAAGTGGACAGCATAGGAATGAGCTATAGCCGGCATATGGAAGAGTGAGGAATGGATATTTATAGCAGAAGGGACTGGCTGCAGCTGAGGTTACAACTACCTGTTAGATCACTGCAGGATAGAAAGGAGCCTTAACCCTTTCAGTGTCAGATGGAATTAAATACACTCCAACTCAGGGTAAATGGAGAGCGGTCACTAAAGATGACCGGTGATCTACAATGCGCTGGGACCTTATGGTCCCAGATCCCCCTGAGATCATATCAGGCCGTGACACACTTGTGACAAGTGATAACAAGCCTTTTACAGCTCTAATCTACTAGAGATGTAGGCCCTTTAAGAATATTGGCATTTACCACTTCACTATCACAGACCACCAGTTCGAAAGTTGACTTGACTAACTTAGACCAATTGGAAAATAAGTATTAAAGCCTACAGTACCTTAGACGACGAGGGTTGTTAGTTTAACTCTTTCACTAGTCTACACCTCTAATTATGTAGATTTGTTTCAAAGGCTTAGAGTGAACATTGTCTACGGGAACATCTATAATTGTCATCATATGTTAAATTATGAAAGTAATCTACAGTAAAAACATAATGTAGCCTTAAAATACACAACAAAAGAAGGCAAACAACAAAAATGTAATTACACGGGAAGCGCCTGTAATAAGCACGGGCTCGTGGGCAAATCATGTTTCTGTCAGCAGCTGAACTGTTTTTGCTTTCATCTGCATTTTCTGATGCTTTTCTTCTTCACTTGTGAACAGATGTAGCAACATTGACATTGGCACTTCCATTCTGCGTTTAATGTTAACTCCAAAAATACCAATAGTGGAGCAGGTTTACCTGCTGTCCAGTGCAAATCCACCTGCAGGACAACATGGCATTATTGTTAGGGCTCACCTGATGAGGTGGATTATCTAAGATTAGGGTGAGCAGCACAGACCGGAGGCGATGATGCAGTAGAACTGCAAAAACTCAAACAGTAGGATGGTTGGTACTTGGGCCAGCAAGGCTAGAAGCAGGACATGCACCTGGAGTGCAGTTGCACACATGAATAGTAGAGAAGTACCGTATTTTTTGGTTTATAAGACGCACCCCAAATTTAGAGAAAAAAAAAGTGTGAAAAAAAATGGGGTCCGTTTTATAATCCAGTAGTGTCTTACTGGAGGAGAGCGTCAGCAGTGCTGGAAAAGGGTCACAGGAGGCAGGGGCGGTGGTGGAGCAGAGTGATGCTGTGGGCGGTGCAGCTGGCGAGTGTCTCAGATGCTGTCCTAGAAACTGTCGGTAGTGGCGGCTGTGCTGGTGCAGCTATGCTGGGGCTACAGGCGATGAAAGCTTGAAATAATGGTGGCAGGAGCTGGCGCGTGTGACTCGCCCACCCCAGGGCTATGGGACACCCGGTGCCGGGCCGGACTAGTCCGGGGGTAGTCAGTGGTGGCTGGGCCCGGCTCCGTGGCCCTGGTGGGTGTCAGTAGAATATGTGGCTTGATGAATAAAGTTTGTGTTCGTGACGCCACCTGTGGTCTGCGGCTAATAAGCCGGCGCTGTTGTGTGAGGCCTCCGGGGTGATGATATAGCAGCGATGGTGGTTCTGCTCCCCACAGGTGGAGCGGAGCCCCGGGGACACTGTTAGTGCTCGTGAAAGTTTATGGTGTTGTGTGGCTAACACGGTGCAGGGCGACAGGCAATGGAAGAACCAGGCACAAACAACAGTCTCTTTACCTTTTCCTCTTTTACTTTGGAAACAGTCCAGCCCTGGGAGACCGTTACAGGTGGTGATGGGGATCCGGTCGGCCTGGAAGTACTTGGGGTGATCTTTCTGGCCAGCTGAGTATGAGGCCTACTCCTGTGCTTTTCTTTGTTATGATAGGACCCTGCTTCTCTGAATCCAGCAATGGCCCTCTTTGCTGCTGGGACCGATGGTACGTCCCTTTCCCTCTGTGGTAGGCTGCGCAGGCCCTCTCTGGTGCTTCTCTGCTGGAGTCCACACTGGGCCCTGATGCTGCAGCTGTGTCTTCGGGATGTATATGGGCCAGGTGCTTGCAGCTCTCCTGCCCTTCGGATTCGGCTACCAGGGAGTATTTTAAGCCCTGGTGGCCACAGACTCCGATGTCCGAGTCTCTTCGCTGCTTCTCTGCTCCTCCTGCTTCCCTGGGCCAAGCTACTCTAGCTCTAGGCCCCAGATCCACAGGACAGTACACTCTGCGTCTCCTCACTATCACTTCTCTCTACAGACTGCACACTACTTCCTCCCTCAGGTCAGACTTGAGGAAGGCTCCCTGGAATTCCAGGTTCAGAGCTCCCCCTGCTGGCCGGAGGGAGAACTGCGTTGGGTGTTAAACTTGCTGGCCAATGGACCTCCCAATTACCTCCAGGCTCAGCATTAACCCTTTGGAAGGGCAATGCTGTTGTGGCGACCAGGTCCTGGGGCGCCACACGTGCACAGATTGAACTCTCGGCTCAATGACAAACCGAGATCTCATCTTTTTCCTTAAGTCTGCTGCTGGGAGATCAATGGACTGAAAGTGGCGCATGCGCAGATGAGATCTTGAGCTGAGAGCTCCATCTGTTCACACGCTGGCTCCAGGTGCCATTATTTGAAGCACTGACCACCCGCAGCTGCCGGCTCCGCCACAGCATGTGCACAGCTGCTTGAGCTCGTGCGCAGCAGCCACAGCCTGTGCATAGCCAGCCATACCTTGCACAACCACCACAGACCCTCCACAGCCACCGCAGACCCTGCAAAGCCGCTGATGACCCTGCACAGCCACCACAGACCCAGCACTGCCACCACAGACCCAGGGCAGCCGCCACAGACCCAGCACAGCGGCCACAGTCTCTGCACAGCCGCCACAGACTCTGCACAGCCGCCACACTCTGCAGAGCCGCCACAGACCCTGCACAGCCGCCACAGACCCTGCACAGCCGCCACAGACCCTGCACAGCCGCCACAGACCCTGCACAGCCGCCACAGACCCTGCACAGCCACCACAGACCCTGCACAGTCGCCACAGGCCCTGCACAGCTGCCGCAGCATTGCCCCTTCCTCCTGCTACCCCGCTTCACCACCCCCTGGTAAGCTACATTTGGATTTTAAGACACACCACTCATTTTCCTTCCAATTTTTGGGAGGAAAAGTGTGTTTAGTAATGGTATGGTATGGTATGTGCAATCTGGTAGCTTGCAGCATGGGTGAGCTTAACCACAGGAGAAGCAGAGTAGTAGTGTGCATTAACACCAAGATACAAGAAATGTTATTAAACAAGTACCTTTATAGCAAAAAAAGGCTTGTAACTCATAGCTTGACTGAGTAGAGCTTATTAGTAGAGAGAACTTTGCAACTTACCCAAGCACCTGACCTCGGCCTGAGCTGGACTTGGATGATGTTGTCAGAGGAGTTTTCTAGGCTGCCAGAGAAACCTGCATGGATTATTGCAAAGAAAGAAGGGAGCAAAGCCCAGCACCGGAGCCGGAACAGATGATTGGCACCGCTCTTGTTATCAAAAGATGACATTTAAATTTGTAGCTTAACTCCGCAGTTTGTTAGCAGAGAAGAATTTGTAACTTGCAGGTTGACACAGCAGAGCTTGACAGTAATTGCAACCGGATTCACTGGACTGAGATAGGAAGCAACAATTAGTTACTGGAAAGCAGATCGGAGATGCAGGTAAGAAAATGATCCACCTAGCTGGAGCAGAGTCTAGCGCAAGATGAGAGTAATCCCTGCAAAAACATGTGGCACAAAGGTGCTTCCCCTCCTGAATACTTATACAAATAATGGCTGACTGTTATGAGTGTGTCACGGCCTGAAGTGATCTGGGGAGATCTGGGATCAGAAGGTCACAGCGCATTGTTGATCATAGATGCGCTTTAGTGACTGCTCGTCATTTACCCTGTGTTGAAACATATTTAATTCCTTGGGTTAAGGTGCATTTCTATCCTGCAGTGATCTAACAGGTAGTTGTAACCTCAGCTGCAGTCACTCCCTTCTGCTATAAATATCCGCTCCTCCCTCCTCCCTATGCGGCAATAGCTCATTCCCATGCTGTCCGTGTCAAAGCAGCTCAACACTCCATAGCTGTGGTGTCATCACTATTGCAGCCGTGAAGTTTCCTCCTTAAGGCCCTGTGCGCACTTACCGGATTTTGCTGCGGATTTTTTGCGGTTTTGCTGCATGTTTCGTTGCAGAAAATGTTCATAACATCTCTGCAGTGAATCACCAGCAAAACCTATGGGGAAAAAAAAATCCTGTGCGCACTAGGCGGATTTTGACAGCTGCATGGTTTGCTGCAGGATTCCCGCAGCAAAAACAATTGCATGTCAATTCTTTTACGCACGTCGCTGCGGGACTTCACTCCATTGACTCCAATGTAATCGTGAAATCCCGCAGGGAATAACGCAGGCAGCAAATTCTGTGCGGTTCACTGCGTTTTCCTGCGTTATTCCATGCGGTATTTCGCGGTTTACCTCCGGTAATGTACATCGCTTGCCTGCGGTTTTGCAGGGAAGTGATGTCATTACAGGAAGAGGAAGCGGAGCAGAGAGTAAACAAACACACAGATCACACACACACACACACACACACAGATCACACACACACACAGACATCACAGACATACAGTTAGGTCCAGAAAAATTTGGACAGTGACACAAGTTTTGTTATTTTAGCTGTTTACAAAAACATGTTCAGAAATACAATTATATATATAATATGGGCTGAAAGTGCACACTCCCAGCTGCAATATGAGAGTTTTCACATCCAAATCGGAGAAAGGGTTTAGGAATCATAGCTCTGTAATGCATAGCCTCCTCTTTTTCAAGGGACCAAAAGTAATTGGACAAGGGACTCTAAGGGCTGCAATTAACTCTGAAGGCGTCTCCCTCGTTAACCTGTAATCAATGAAGTAGTTAAAAGGTCTGGGGTTGATTACAGGTGTGTGGTTTTGCATTTGGAAGCTGTTGCTGTGACCAGACAACATGCGGACTAAGGAACTCTCAATTGAGGTGAAGCAGAACATCCTGAGGCTGAAAAAAAAGAAAAAATCCATCAGAGAGATAGCAGACATGCTTGGAGTAGCAAAATCAACAGTCGGGTACATTCTGAGAAAAAAGGAATTGACTGGTGAGCTTGGGAACTCAAAAAGGCCTGGGCGTCCACGGATGACAACAGTGGTGGATGATCGCCGCATACTTTCTTTGGTGAAGAAGAACCCGTTCACAACATCAACTGAAGTCCAGAACACTCTCAGTGAAGTAGGTGCATCTGTCTCTAAGTCAACAGTAAAGAGAAGACTCCATGAAAGTAAATACAAAGGGTTCACATCTAGATGCAAACCATTCATCAATTCCAAAAATAGACAGGCCAGAGTTAAATTTGCTGAAAAACACCTCATGAAGCCAGCTCAGTTCTGGAAAAGTATTCTATGGACAGATGAGACAAAGATCAACCTGTACCAGAATGATGGGAAGAAAAAAGTTTGGAGAAGAAAGGGAACGGCACATGATCCAAGGCACACCACATCCTCTGTAAAACATGGTGGAGGCAACGTGATGGCATGGGCATGCATGGCTTTCAATGGCACTGGGTCACTTGTGTTTATTGATGACATAACAGCAGACAAGAGTAGCCGGATGAATTTTGAAGTGTACCGGGATATACTTTCAGCCCAGATTCAGCCAAATGCTGCAAAGTTGATCGGACGGCGCTTCATAGTACAGATGGACAATGACCCCAAGCATACAGCCAAAGCTACCCAGGAGTTCATGAGTGCAAAAAAGTGGAACATTCTGCAATGGCCAAGTCAATCACCAGATCTTAACCCAATTGAGCATGCATTTCACTTGCTCAAATCCAGACTTAAGACGGAAAGACCCACAAACAAGCAAGACCTGAAGGCTGCGGCTGTAAAGGCCTGGCAAAGCATTAAGAAGGAGGAAACCCAGCGTTTGGTGATGTCCATGGGTTCCAGACTTAAGGCAGTGATTGCCTCCAAAGGATTCGCAACAAAATATTGAAAATAAAAATATTTTGTTTGGGTTTGGTTTATTTGTCCAATTACTTTTGACCTCCTAAAATGTGGAGTGTTTGTAAAGAAATGTGACAATTCCTACAATTTCTATCAGATATTTTTGTTCAAACCTTCAAATTAAACGTTACAATCTGCACTTGAATTCTGTTGTAGAGGTTTCATTTCAAATCCAATGTGGTGGCATGCAGAGCCCAACTCGCGAAAATTGTGTCACTGTCCAAAGATTTCTGGACCTAACTGTAGAACACAGATACAGACACATAGAACACACACAGAAAGCAAACGGAAATATAGAAAACAAAGCACGTGGGCTCCGCTGTATATTTACCGTCCAGTCGAGGTAAGCACACAGCGGCGGCCCGGTATTCTCAGGCTGGGGAGGGCGAGGGGCAGGGTTAATGTCCCCAGCCTCACTCCCACCTCCCGCAGCCAAGAATATCAGCCGCAGCTGCCCCGGCACTGTCGCATGCATTATGCGGCAGTACCGGAGTGTCCCCGGCTCTTCTAGATGCCGTGTAGCAGTGGCAGTCAAGGTAATACAAGGGGTTAATGGTGGCGGATCACCGCCATTAACTCCAGGCTTGATCATGGCAGCGTCTATGTGACAGCTGACATGATCAACCCGTAAGTAAAGTGAAAAAAACAGACACCGAAAAATCCTTTATTTTAAATAAAACACAAATAAGCCTCGTTCACCCTTTTATTAACCCCCCTGAAACAAAGCTCCGACGTAATCCACAGCTCCGGCGTAATCCACAGCTCCGGCGTAATCCACAGCTCCGGCGTCCTGCGATGCTTGTATCCAGCCGCGACTGACACTGTCACAGCGCTGAATGAATGCAGCCTCGCAGCGAGACAGCAGAGGTAATTACCGGTCATTTCCCACGGCCGGTAATGGGAACTCACTGCCGACCGTGAGAAATACAGTGTGTGCTCACAGGGACTCTATCCCTCTATCTATCTATCTATCTATCCCTCTATCCATCTATCTATCTATCTACCTATCTATCTATCTATCTATCTATCCCTCTATCTATCTATCTATCCCTCTATCTATCCCTCTATCTATCTATCCCTCTATCCCTCTATCTATCTATCTATCCCTCTATCTATCTATCTATCTATCCCTCTATCCCTCTATCTATCTATCTATCTATCTATCTATCTATCTATCCCTCTATCTATCTATCTATCTATCCCTCTATCTATCCCTCTATCTATCTATCCATCTATCTATCTATCTATCTATCCCTCTATATCTATCTATCTATCTATCCCTCTATCTATCTATCTATCTATCTATCCATCCATCCATCTATCTATCTATCTATCTATCTATCTATCTATCTATCTATCTATCCCTCTATCTATCCCTCTATCTATCTATCCCTCTATCTATCTATCTATCTATCTATCTATCTATCCCTCTATCCCTCTATCTATCTATCTATCCCTCTATCTATCTATCTATCTATCTATCTATCTATCTATCTATCTATCTATCTATCTATCTATCTATCTATCTATCTATCTATCTATCTATCCCTCTATCTATCTATCTATCTATCTATCCCTCTATCTATCTATCTATCTATCCCTCTATCTATCTATCTATCTATCTATCCGCATGTGGTTTTCGGGTGCGGTTTGTCGCGTTTTTTTCCCGCGGGTGCGGTAATCTTTGAATACCTGCGGAATTTTCTTGAGAAAATTCCATTTTCCAGTGCGCACAGGGCCTCAGAATCCAAGGAGTACTTGTTGTTGCGTCTTTCCCCACCCATTTATCTTACCTTCCTCACGTTGACTTATTGTAGTAGCGAGAGTCTTGCTGGCCTTCACTACTAGTCAGGGTGAGTTCAGGGCCAACGAGGGCCTAGGCACATGATTGGAACACAGGGGAAGGATCGGCCTAGGGACATTAGATAGTGCATGGATCAGCCTCAGGGGCGTGTTAGGAGTTAACCCCGCTCTCCTCTCCCTAGCACCAGAGCCAACCATTGCATCCCTTCCCTGGTATACCCTTTGTGTTGCATCACTTGCCGGGGGTCCTCCTCTCCTCCGGTGTTACTTTCCTCTGGTGTTCCCGCTGTGTTACACCACTTGCTATGAATCCCCTTTCTCCTGGCTTGATACCTATAGTCACATCATGGCAGTGACTGAGCTAACCTTAAAAGGACTTGTGTGAAGACATCAGAGATACTTGCGGAGTTAAATTAGTTACCTGGCATGGGCTAGCACAGAGGGCGTCGGCTGAATGGCAGGTACTGCTTAAGGAACATGCCTCTGACTGTGGAGCCCACCTGACCAATACTAAAGGAGACAATGGTCGTGCCCATTTTCCCTCTTTCCACCACTCCCCAGGTGAGCCATTAATTGGGATGCCCAGCTGACCAATGGGATCACAGGGGAAAGGGGGGTCCAGCCACACCTACAGGGGTTAAATTCAGTGCCCGGGGTCAGTGATTTCCTCTTTCCCTCTGGCTGCCCCACTTGAAGTGTCGCGGGCGGAGGAGGGGACGCCGCGCCCTCCCTACTGCTCAGGTCCGGCTGCTGCGGCCCGCTGCTGCCGCTGCTCGGTGGCTCGAGCGATGGGCCGGATCCCGGGGGCTCGAGCGGCGTTCTTCGCCCGTGAGTGAAAGGGGAATTGGTGTTTTGGGATAGTTTATTGTCCGTGACGCCACCCACGGTTGTGGTGATTTGTTGACACCACCGCTGCTCTGTATGGGGATCCCGGGAGTGGTGGTATGGAGCAGCTAGATGTGAGTCCTCCCCTCCGTGGGTAGGGGGGTTGGTTGTCCCGGGGCCCAGTGATGAGGTGGGTGATGCAGGGCTTGGTGGGGGCAGGGACGCGGGGGCAGCGCTGTGCCGCACGGCACTGTGGTACTCACTCAGCCTGAGACGATGACACAGTTCTCGGTAAAACACACGGCTGGAAAGACGGTTCCCACGGACGGCTGCACTTGCTTTCCCCAGTAGGTGACGGTGACGGTCCCTTTTCCCTGCACCTAAGATGATGATGGTTGCGATGAGTTCCCACCGGTAACCCGCTCCCCGGCTTGGATATGGGCCGGAGGAGCCCTACTTTGCCCGCAGGCGCTGGCCCTGAGAAACTGGTGCCCTGGCGGTGGCGGTGTCTCTCCGTTACGGTTGGACTGTTGCCTTCAATCGGGACTTGGTTGTTAGGAGACAGATGTCCCCTTCACTGACGGATTTGGCAAATTATGGCGACTCCTAGCCTTGCCGGGATCCGAAAGGCCCCTGCCCTGGTGCTGACTGTTCTTCGTATACTGCTCCAGACCGCCGGGTAACCACCCGTCCGCGGTCCTTCCAGCAACCTCCAAGCAGTCACCCCTGCGGACTATCACCGCCGTCTGCTGACCTTGCTGTCACTGTCCGGGGCACACACCCGGAACAACTTCAGGCTTTACTACTCTCGCTTTTTCTGTCACTTCAGCTTTTCTCCTTAGCTCCACTACTACTTCCTTCTACTTCACTCCCCTAGCTTGAACTCCTCCTCAGACTCTAGTCTGGCTTCAACTGCCTGGTTCTCCCGCCTCCAGGGCTGTGAACTCCTCGGTGGGCGGAGCCAACCGCCTGGCCCACCCCCCTGGTGTGGACATCAGCCCCTGGAGGAAGGCAACAAGGATTTTAGGTTAGCCTTGGTGTTCCTAACTGGGGTGTATGGTGTGGTGGTGTTATGACCTGTGACCCCTGGCTTGCCCAGGGCGTCACAGAAGCTTTTGTCGGAGTCCTGTGTAGGCGGCACACATGATCCTCCGTGGCGGAAAAGGTGGAGAGGGGCCAAGGTCGTAACCGCTCGTTGGCTGTTCGCCGGTTGGTCGCAGACAAGGTTGCGGCGACGAGCTCGTGATGACATGGAAGGCCCCTTCTCTACCTATGAATTTAATAAACTGTGACCGACCTGTTTTTCACCCCATCTAGGCCTGTCCGTGTTTTCATTTGGGGACTGGTGGGAAGAGGGGAAGGCACCGTTTCAGACACGCGGGTCTCCACAGTCGAAGAAGGGCAGAAGGCAAGGTACTGAAATTGGGACCGGTGAGTAACAACATGACTGT